>NW_015378100.1:0-130878 GCF_001204775.2 Aspergillus nomiae NRRL 13137
ATGCTTTCTAATTGTTAATAGTGCTCGGGTTCAGATACTTTAATACATTATTACAATGAAGTCACTCTCCAGCTGTGGGCACTCAGAGAGGTCCGCCGTCAGTATATAATACTGATGTTCCAGAATTTGAATTTTTGAACATATATCTTTTCCGACTTTGTATCCTCACACATCTGACCTATCAGTAAATAGGAATTGCGTAGTGGTTCCAATGGCTTACCGTACTCAGGCTCGGGACAATTTCCGCCTTGCGCAAAAGCATCTTCTTCGCATCAACCTGCGATCAATTCAATGTAAATCTTGGCAGGATCTAATTATAAAATATGTTCCGTTGCTCTCAGTGTGACAAGTCATACCAGAGAAAAGCGCATTTGCTGCGCCATGAGTTCACTCGTACGTTCGGAATGGAGTTCATCGTACGGTGTTGCCAATTGACATTGACCATCTACTAGATTCCGGCCAGGCCGCTTCCACGTGCCCCTTTTGCAAGAAATCATTCTTGAAACCGTAAAGACAACCACTCATACGGCTTTAAAATCAGGTCTAACTCTTTGTCCCTACAGAGAGGTTGCTCGTCGACACAGTAAAGCATGTGCAATCAAATACAATCAACAGCCTGCCCCGGCAGCCAAGCCAGGGCGGAAACGGCAGTCCTGCGATCAATGCTTTGCCACGAAAAGGGCGTGTGATAAATGCTCACCGTGCTCTCGTTGTCGTTCTCTCGGACAGCAATGCACGTTTGAGTCGCAGGATGAACTGTCAATAGGAAGTCCCTGCTCGACTGACATCTCATTATCGCCATCAGTGCAACCGGTTACTCCACCAAAGGAGGGATCGCAGTTTTCGTTCCTCCGTCATTTTACTGACCCCTGTGTGGAAAGAGATAGACTTGCAATCGGAACAACAGCAGAATGTTCTGTCCGAAGAAATCTTGAAAGCCTCTATTCTCACCTTGAAGATGCGCTAGTACCGCCCGATCCTATGGCAGTTAATTTCGGTGACATCCCAGGCACCGATTTGTTCTTCCGTCCTCCGTTGATCACGGATGAATATTTTCCTACTGATCTCCTAAGCTATGGCCCTACAAAACTCTCAGAGCAGCTGCACGAAATAATGCTAGAACTGATTGAGACCTCAAAATCGATGGGACTTGACGACCCTGAGGATCCACCGCTGCAACTCGATATTGCACAATTGGCGCCACTGTTCACAGTATCTAACGTTGCGATCTACATCTCTGTATTTTTCCATTCACTTTATTGGCATCTCCCCGTCGTGCATTTTCCAACATTCGACCCGGGCAACGTTTCCAACCCACTGCTGCTATCAATCTTTTTAACCGGTGCAACATATAGTAGCTCCTTAGACGAAGCGGCATTATTACCCAGGGTTCTCGACGTGGCCGAAGAGCATGTATTCCGGAAGATCACCACGCTATCAACACAGGTCGCTCCACCCACCCACGACCTCACACGGCAAACACCTACCATCCAGCTCCTCCAAGCTGCGCTAATCATCGAAATGCTCCAATTCGGCCAAGAACGGATTGAAACAAGACGCCGCATTCGTATCATCCGTCACCCAAGCCTAGTATCCCTTATGCGTTGCCTCGGGATCTTCCACCTGAAGCGGTCCGCGCCTCCCACAATCTGCACTGGCGACGATGGCACATGGAGAGCGTTGGTCACCGAGGAAGTCTGCATACGACTTGCTTCTTGGGTCTTCCTTGCAGACGGCTTCCTTACGGTGTGTTTCAAAAACCGACCCACCATCTCCATCTTCGAGATGGAGTGCCCCTTCCCATGGAGGACAGAGCTATGGGAAGCCGAAAATGCATCGGCCTTCAGTCGCATCGCTGCAACTGATGCCGCGAAGCTCCCCATGCCTTCCGTGAGGGAAGCCATCCGGCTGCTCCTCGATAATTCCGAAGCTGGGCCCGTAGCCTCCAGCTTTCCCCTGTCCGCAGAGCATCTATTAATCATGATATACGGTGAGTCCCGCGACAACCTCATTTTTCCTCACCATTCCGCTAAAGACATGATGACCACAGCGTTGAATTCCCTCGCATTCCTAGCCAGAACCGACTTCTTCGGCTCCGTGCCGCTGAAGAAAATCAAATCCGCCGCCACGAAATGGAAGCAGATCTGGAACTCCGTGTACCAGGATACAAGCAACGACCAGATACTGCCGCTGGGGTACCCGAAACACGCAGAAGAGCTTTGGCTCCTTCTTACGGCGATGCTTGACATCGCCACTGAGAATTCCACGAAGCTCCCGTACCTGGACAACGCCGCGACAGATGATCTAGGAAAACTGAACGAATTCATTCAATGGTGTTGTCGTGATACATAATACACGCCTTCTATGGTTAGATTACAATGCTTAAAAAAAAGTACATTAATACCCATCCCTGCCTTCAATCCCTCTTGAGAGCCTGTGCCTTGCGGTTCTCGCTCTGGATGAACCCGTCCTCCTTCGGCTTGCGGTATGTCCCGCTGACCCTATCCCAGAACGTCAGGAATTGACCATAGTTATAGTTGAAGTACAGATGATGCATGGTATGACACGCTGCACCGTTGACGACTATAGATTCGGAAAGATACTCGGCATCATCTGCGCTTATTAGCCCAAACTCCCCCACAAAACAACTCAGTGAAACGGAAAAAGAAAAAAAAAAAAAAAGGAGAAAAACTCACGAATAAAAACCGTCCACATAGTGACGAACACAAAAAGCCCCAAATAGGCGCTCTTCTGCAACGGAAACAGCAACGGATACACATGGTACGGAATGCTCTGCGACCAGCCATCCAGGGGATGGAACGCATAGCTGGCAAACGGACTCGGCATGATCCATTTATGGTGCGGCTTGTGCAGCCAGCGGTACACGGGCGGGTAATGCAGTCCGCGATGGATCCAGTAGATGCCACAGTCCGTGAAGCAGACGAACAGCGGATACTGCAGCCAGTTGTAGGCGCGGAAGGGGGCTTCGTGGTTGAAGTCGTAGAGCTTGGTCCAGCCGCGCACCTCGGCGAGAAAGAACGGCGCCGTGAGCACGGCGATGACGGGGATCGCAAACAGGCCTTGGCGGATCTCTTGGCGGATCTGGTTTGGCAGGAAATGTGGGTGGCGCATTACTCGCTTGTCGAAGAGCGTGTGGTAGATGAGTGTGCTGCCGATTAAGTACAAGGCCGTGGCGAAGATCCTACGGGGGGGTTAGAATCGGGGTTGGTTTGCTAGGTCGTGGAATACGTACCATCCGATCAGGAAGAGGGACGTTGTCTGTCGGACGAGGTCATCTCGCTTCCATGTGCTGCTGTCGGCGTACGGAGACGGCGGCAGTGGGTAGTAGAGGTTAATGTGTTTGTTGTATGTGCCTGCAGGCGCCGGGACGGGGTTCGTCGCTGGTAAAATCGAGGCGTATAATCTGTCGAACACGAACGTGTCCAGGATGTCAAGAAGCACATCCATGGTGGGAGTAATTACAAGACTGTTCAAAAATATAGTACACTGAAAGAAAAAAAACCATAAACAGTTCAACGTGAAAGACTGAAACAATCACACGGCACATCGCCCTTCTTATGTTGGGAAATACCTACATGATCCATTGTTAGGGTTGGCGATTACCTACAGAACCTACTGCGGACAATACCTACCGTGGGGAATACCCACACGGGCAATACCTACCAAACAACCCCCTTTACCTACACGCTCCGACATCGTACGACACTTGAAACTCTGTGTGGATTTCTAGCCCGAAAATCGTACAACTCGGATTTCCGGGGTAAGCCAGGAATAAATAATGAGAGGACGTAGTACCTTACTAAGCTGTCAATCGGCAAGCATAACTATTTGTTTGTTACCTAGTACGCTGGATAACTACTACCTTCCAACATCAACCTACCACGCCTCCAAAGTCCGCCATCCGGAATACAGCCTCAAAATTGAAGCATAGGTGGCTGTTATATATACAGGGATGTGGTGAATGAGCGAATCACCTGACAGAATTCCCCAACAACACGTCCGCCTAATATCCACATCTCACCTAAACAAAGGAAAAAAAATAAAAATAAAATAAAAATAAATGGGGGCAAAAAGGGGGGAGGCGATAGAAACAAATCCAAAATCCAAAGACAGCGTTAACAACCTCTACCTCCCCAAACCAAATCCCCCCTCTCAGCAACCGTCCTGCGACACTTCTCCAGAATCGCCGCCTGCCTGGCCACCTCCGCCAAGCTGCCCAGGACCTTGCGATTCCCGCCCACAAACCCATACAGCGCGTACGGGATACCCACATCGTGACAGAACTCCATCACCAAGGCCTGTGTGCGGCGCAGATTATGCCGCGGCACGCGGGGGTACAGATGGTGGATGGCCTGGAACTGCAATCCGCCGTGGAACCAGTCCAGCCAGGGCGGACAGTCGACGTCCATGGTGGTGCGGAGCATCTTTTGGGCGAAAGATTCGTTCGGGCCGAGGTCGGTGGTGGACATTGCGAAGTGGGAGACGGTGAATTGGACGTGCAGGGGCATGGTGGCCATGTGGCTGATTAGGACGAAAGAGACGCGGGACAGGGCTGTTGGGAGGGCTTTGTAGAGGATGCCGTAGCCGAACCAGAGCCAGAAGATTAGATTCCCACAGATTTCGAACCAGCGGTGCCATTTGGCGGGGCCTTGCGGGGTCCTTGGGCTTGGAGGAGGAAGATCCAGGATTGCACGTAGAGGTTGAATCGGCCGAAGAGCAGAATGATGTAGTACAGATAAGCTTGGTAAGGGACTAGGGCTTGGGCGACTTTGTTGTAGGCCAGGAGTCGTTCGTGGTAGGTGGAGAAGAGGTTCCCGAGGAAGCGGTGGTTAACGGCCAGGAAGGGGAGGTGCTGATTGTCGGGATCGTGCTCGGGCGCGTTGGTTACGATGTGGTGGACGTTGTGGCTACGTTTCCACCAGCCCAGGGAGAGGCCTCCGATCGGTGCGGCGATCGTCATCCCAATCAGACTGTCGATCGTGAAGTTCTGGGTGATTCCGATATGGCCGGCGTCGTGGGCGGCGAAGACCATTTGGGACCAGAACCAGGCGAGGAAGAGGGCGCTTGTGTTGTACCAGCCGATGTGGAGGAAGAAGAGCATGGTGCTGAACAGGAGGGAGCAGCGGCCGAATTCCCAGGCGTAGGCTGTGTAGTTGCATTTGTAGAGGCCTTCGGCGTGGATTCGGCTGTGCAGAAGTCGGTATTTGGCGATGATCTCGTCCTGGGTGACAGGGTCCAGAGGTGGGTACTGCGACAGGGTGAGTTTGACTTCTTCTTTGGTTTGCGTGTCGAGGAACGTTATTTCGTCTTGAGTGACCATATTCTCCATTGGCTCAGGCTCGCTGTGTCGTTTGTGGATGCCTGCATCTACTGTGGCAGCTGTGAGCCCAGTTGAGGAAGCATCTTGCTGTTCCTTGACTAAGATGGCTGACTCCTCTTCTCCATCATCATCATCCGGTCGAAATACTCCCCCTTGAATTGGTGGCACGAAATTGATCCATCTTCCTTCAATCCGCCCAATCTGATACCTTGCAATCATCTGTCGCGTCTCTTCGCAGTGGAATCTACAGCCCGTCAGCATCAAGCAAGCCCCTCGCGTCCTCCGAAGATAGGAAATCGAGTGTCTAACATAGTAAACTCATCTGTGGCATCCTTTCCAACCACATGCTGGATGGTCTTAAGTCCACCGGGATGGTACGGAATCCAGGCATCCACACGAAGTACCTTCTGATTCACAATAATAATCGACTGGCCCCCTGCAATTAGAGCTTCTATTTCTCTACGTGAGAGAATCGCATCTCTAGTAGATCGCTGCATGATCTGATGGGGCATTGACTGGTACATGGACAGGTTTTTGTACCACGGTTCGTACGTCAGGGTAAGCTTGGTTGGGTCTGCATGCGGGCCGAGCGATTCCACTCGGACTCGGCGGAGTCGGGGCTAATTTCGGAGATTATTTTTTATATCGTTGCAGGGGAAGGGGATGTCTTACGGGGTTAGTAAAAAGAAACAAACTTGTTCTTGAGCACATCTAAGCGGTTCAACTACTCTGGAAATCTACTTGATAAGTCTGTACTGTATTTTTAGATCCCCACTACTAGATACACGCATAGGTGGGAAAACAATCCCAGTCGCTTTGTTGACAACAAATGATGGATGGGTTACGCGGCGGACTGGGGGCGGAGTGTAAACTTTAACCTAGTCTTGGTTCTGACTTGTCGTTTTGTCCTGGCGTGCAACTATCGAATAAAACATATCGACCGTATATCGCTCTTGGTTTTCTGTTTATATTCCTAGGACTTTGGAACGAGTTAGGAATCTCATCTTAACTCTGGAGGCACGGGGAGTATTACAGAAGTTGAGTGTTGGTAGTAGTCTTGTATTACTTTTTTTTTTTTTTTTATTTTAAAAAAAGTGGTAAAATACATACGTCGTAGAGGGTATATGCTATGCAATTAAGTAGGCATGTCGATATGTTCGTAGTGGGGCACTAAGCATAGTACACATATCATTACTGCCTGATATAGATCCATCGGGAACTACGTTCAGCGCCATTGGTCGCTGCGTTTAGCAGATCCAGGACACAAACGATATAACACCTGCATAGCACGCGTGGTTCCTCTCTACCAATACCACATCTAACCCGAAGGATTCAAGCTTACGACTATTCGAAGGAAGAGTAGAAATCCAGCACATCCACGCAGTCAATTTGTCTATAGTGAAAGCCATTGTTTTTGCCTCACATAGCTTCATTCCATTGCTCACTAAGAATTAAGCGGCTTTGCCGTTGATCGACACGAGCTGGACCTCGCTGTTGATCGGAGTCAGCGTCACTTCCCCGCGACGTGAGCATCGGATAGACGAGAAACTTACAAGAGGAGGGTAGCGTTGGGGGGATCAAGCCGGGGAAGCCCCTATTTTGGTTAGTATACTTAGGCATCAAAAGGATAATACCCCGAATTGGTGCCGTTGATGAATGGAAACAGCATCACATACCTGTCTCCATAGGCGTAGTCTCTGCGTGGATGGTTAGTAAGCGACATTCGATAAGTTGAGATATGACTATGACATCATAGACTGATATCAAGGCACGAAAGGAGAATAACAGCAAACAACTCACCCGGTGATGGTCAATAGGGCTCTCTCGCCCAGAGTCATCTGGGGGACACCCTCGTCCCAACCTACCAAATCAATTTAGCAACGACGTAGTATACAAAGGGGCAAGGGCAAACAAACCTTTGATAACACGTCCAGTGCCAATGGCTACACGCAAGGGCTGGCCCCGTTTATAGGAGCTATCAAACCTGTTGCGTGGAATTAGTCATCATGCACTGCATCCCTTTAGAGAGGGAGTCAACATACTGCTCTCCCTTGTGCTCCGACGCTGTTTCGCTATACAGCCATCCGGTATAGTGCATGGCGACTTCGTCATTTTTTTGGGGAAGTCGACACCGTTGCCGGGTGCGAGAGTCTGCTTGATGACGCCCATTTTTAGATTCTGGAATCGAATAATCAAGAAACGAGATAGAATGAGGGGATGAGGGGAAGAAGAAAAGAGTCCCAAGACGAGGCGAGAAAGAGGGGCAATTTTTATAATCGCGAAGTGGGGCTTTGGTCCCCTGGGTTGTGTATCGCGTCGGTATTCGGCGTGTTATTTTCGTTTAGGGTACGGGTGTTCTCGGTAAACGTCGTGTATTCCCACCGTTCCTCTTTTTGCTTTGGGGGCGTTTGATATAGTTTGAGACTTGTTGACCCCAGTGTGTTTTAAGCCTGATCTGGATCGAATTGCTTTGTTTGGAGAATGCTCCTATTTGAGTTTATGTCCCCATTTGGTGTGGGAATCACGCCTTTTGCTTTTCTTGGCAGCATCCCAGCCAATTTCCCTGAAGAAAGGCTGTAGAAAATGAGATAACTATAACAGAGCTTCGAAAATACTAGTATCTTGGTTCAGTTTTCTATTGTACATGGTGGTAAAGGGGATTGGTCATGGATTAAGGATTCTCGTCTAACACAATCTCTCAAAAGAATATATATCTCTATAATTAGACACATACTACTATAGAATTATCACCCATAGTTATGTCCACACATATTGCAGACGATCTGGGGTATAGAGAATGATCTACTAGTAAGCAGCATCCTAAGGAAGACTCAATCAGAATCACTGCTAGCCTCTAGATTACAGTGGACAGCTCTTGGTACCTTCTGACAATCCTTGTTCTGCAGAGGTTCAATGCTGATCACGCTTATCCGTTGCATATCCAACAAGATATGTTTGGGCTTTTGGCTTTAGTCGTTAAAAGTCCTATGGAAGTAATAGTGGAGAAATGTAGCTAAACACTGGTAAACCTAAATGTGTGTGCATACTGTCCCTCGGTGGTGGGTTTTTCCATTCCTTGTCTGGCTTATGTAACCACCCTCTGCTCACCTGGCCCAACATGTCTTTTATAGCTCTTAAACACCTATATAGATATATAATGCCGAATGTCTCATTGTGGATCAGAGGCTAGTTCTATATCCAAGATCTTGGGGTTGCGCGAGCAGCGAACCCTAAGTCCAGCTAGTCATATTAGCATATAGATCTCGGCTAAACGGGCCTGACACCACCAAACCCTTCAATTGTGAACAAGGAAAGGAAAGCCTTCTTATTTCAGTGGCGATATGCACTGAGTACTGGAATCCAGGACCAGGGGTACTCAACTGCAACTGTTTTTGCAACTGGAGACATTGCCCGCAGGTTTACCAGAGCAATGAGGCCTTCCGTCCCGAATAGATTGACCTTGGCTGAGTAGCTGGAAGAGTTGCATGTTGCCAAGAGTGATGTGTTAATCAAGGGCACTCTGTTTGTGGCCGACGGTGGGCACGTGAGAAAGAAGACTTCTGATTATACTACACTCAAGTCCTTTACCTTTGCTATAGAGCACTCTTATGAATTTCCTATCTGAACCGCACTGAGAAGCCTGTTACTGTTTGCTATAGCATAAAGGCATGGGTATGACCTCGAAGTCGCCTGGAGTAAAGACATCATACTAGACCGTACCTGTATATACACGCATGCGGTTTACTGGGGAGTTTGCATGATAATGTTCGTTATCCCAGCTATAGGTCTCATGTACTAACGCGCCATACGTTAAAGGTACCTCGTGCCAATAGATAGTAGATATAGATCAGGCATCTACTCGGTATCATCCAATTCCGGATAGTGTCGATAGATACCCAGCGAGTATTTCTGTCTCCTGTCACTTGCGAGATACTCCTTGATGCGAGGCCGGTTCTTTACAGCTTCGTAGAGCTTGAACACATTCGCATATTCACCCGACTTTTCTAGTCGGTTAAGTGCTCGAGGGAATGCAAACTTGAGACCATCAATGCCCTGTAGTATGTAGTTAGCGCTCTGCTGGGTCAAATGTGGTGTTTCATTCGGCACGCATCAGTATCTAATGCTTGGAGATGAATCAAGACGTACCTGGAAAAGAACAAGGTCCGCATATGTCAACGTCGTGCCATACAGCCACGGACGGCCCTGTGCCGCCTGGGGCTTCAACACCCGCTCGAAGTAGGAGAGGAACTTGGGCAGACGATTCTTCCGGTAGGACTCCGACCTCCGCTTGCTCTCCTCCAATTGATCCTCATAGTAGAGTTCCGGGGCAATGGGGTGGTGCGTATCGTGAGGCTCATTACTAAGTCCATCCAGGGCCGTGAGAGCGAGCGAGTTGACTTGATAGATGGCGTCACCATCTGGCGTCAGACCGAGCCGCGGGGCCAGGTAGAGCAGAATATTGGGTGTCTGGCTGATCCGCAGATCACCATGCTTGAGAATGGGCGGTGCGAACGGTGGAGGGCCAGACTGATCGCCCTCGTAGTTCTTATCAATGAGTGATAGTACGGTGTTAATTCCATCTTCTTCGTGTGCAGTGTCGGTATAGTCGGCCCCGGCTTCCTCTAAGGCCAGTCGTATGAATTCTCCACGGCCGGGTATCTCAGGCCAGTAGATGAGTTGATACGGGCCGTTGGAGCGTTGCGACATTGTGATTGCCTTTTCTTTACAAGGTATAACCTAGGTGAATATGGGCAGGTTCAATGGCTGAAGAAAGGGAAGTAACTCATAGTAAGCAAGAGCGGGGGCTGACTCACGTGCGGGGCATCGTGCATGAAGTCATGGTGATGACGAATTCTATAAACTCCACACCGCAGCGAATACGAGGTCATTAATACTTAGTGGTATGCAACATCATAGGTACAAATACTACACATAGGGAGTGATTGAACAAACATAGCTAGATTGTAGTGATTAAATCCTAGGGCACGTCTTGGAGTTGTAAAGAATTTGGATTGTCTTAGTGAACAGAATGTTTATACATCGAGATCTCACTGAGATGATGCCGCTACAGATTGCCGGATTGCTCGTATGGTGCCATCAGGGAGTTTCCGAGCACCTTGGATGGAAACGCTTCTTCGCCCAAAGTCGTAGTATGCGCCCACGGCTTAAGTCCATTCTCCCGGCGAATAACTGCAGCAAAACAATTGCTCCATTGCTTGCGCGGGTAGTGCCGTGACACATCCTCAATGGTTGACGGATGGACGGTGTCGGCATAAGCACCGGTGTTGTCTGTATCGGTCAGATTCTGTTACCCAGGTGGAAGCACAACAGTGGTATGGGTTAGAACGTACCAAATATAGTAGCTAGCTGCAGCAATTGACCTACGGCAGTAATCTTGCCTTGTTCACAAAGATCTTGATGTCGGATGATTGCTTCGGCGACACTCTCCGCCTGATCCCGAGGAGCGACGGCGTTTCCTGATGATTCGGTACGGTCTTGAAGAACGTCCAAGGCTAGAAAGCCCGCGTAGAACTCATGACTTAATTTCGTCTTGTTCAGATTTTCTTCTGTTGAGCCGATGTCATGTAGCAAGCAGCAGAGGAAGTAGGTCTCATCGGTAAAGGACCAGGAAGGGAACACGTGCCGCTTAATCGCAAGGCCGTAATGATACACCCGCAGAGAGTGGTTGTATGTGGGTTCAGGCAGTTGGGAGCGCGCATAGTGATTGATGCGCTGCGACAAGGCGGTTTGGGGGACGGGAGTATCGGCTACGGAAATAAAAGGCGCTGGAGCGGATGGCTTCGCCGCGGATAGGATGGCAGACGCGGAAGAAATTACCGGAGTGAAGCCGTATTCAATTTCTGAAGTCGAGGGCATCTTGAAGGTCTTCGGTTGTTGTCTTGCGTATGCTGGGCCAAGGCTCAAAGAGGTTCTCACTGATTGATGAATGTTTCCATTCAAGAGGGGTGAAATTCCATCCTTATATAGCCTGGTATTTCTCCAGCTGACAAATTGCCCTTGTATGATTCACATCAATGGTGTCTAGAATATGTCTTCCGAGTTCCGGGTAGCTTGCGAACAGCATTGATGTGGACGAGAGATGGAGATGTGACGAAGATCGACGGACCCTTCTAGACCCACTCCATTTTACTTCCCAAAACGGATAATCCGGGGTCGGAACATTGTCAACCCGCCATAACATGACAGTTTATGCACCGTTCCTACTTACGTGATCTATGCTTATGCTAGTTATTCAACATCTACATATGACTCAAAGTAAACTAGTTGGTGAGGTTGTATTGTATGACAAAGACCAAATATGCATTGATTTCCATGGCTGTCACAACCCAGCTAGACTCAAGTACTTGCCCATGAACATTTACCGTCTCGTATGTGTCTTCATTATATCCCCATAGACGACTGCAATTAATCGGATTCCATGCTGTGGATAAAGCCGCCGCGAAAGTCTATTACAAACGCACTCTCGGTGTCAAGTCGCAAATGAACTCCTCCTGCTGCACAAACCACACATTCCTCGTCTTCCATGGTTTGTTCTGATGCAATTGAATATCGAACTCGCGCAGTAGCTGAGGGAGAATCTTCCGCATCTCCACCAGAGAGATTGCTTTCCCAATACACGATCGTGAACCTGCCCCGAAACTGAAAAATGCTTTGTCCATCTCCATTAGCTTTTCGGGAGGGCTGTCCAGCCATCGCTCAGGGATGAAGGAATCCGGCTGAGGAAAGATGGTCGGGTCTCGGTGGACAACCCAGGCATTAATCCCAACCTTTGTACCGCCGGGGATGTATTGACCGCAAAGAGTGACGCCTTGCGGCGGCACATGACGTTCGAGATTCCCTCCAACAGATGGATGCAAACGCATCGCTTCTTTCATTACCGCGCCGAAGTACGGAAGATGGGTGGTGGATTCCTGGTAGGAGATCGGGTTACTAAGTTTGCCCTCTCGGTCTGCTGTGTCAATCTCCGCGCGCACTTTTGACATTTTATCCGGGTGGCAGATGAGGTTATAGAGGATGGAGCGCAGAGCGATTGCAGTTGTATCAGATCCAGCGAAGACATTTGTCGATAGGTGGACGATTAGGTCCCTTGTGGATAGTCGGGTCGGGTCAGCGTTATGAATTGCTAGCCACCGAGACATCATATCTTTTCCGACAATCGCTTCGCCGATCTCGTCCGTGTCTAGATCCCCGTCGCGCTGTAGGGAAGCGCGGCGATTGATTGCCTTCAGGGTGAATACGACCACCTGGTTCCATGACTCCATTTGCGGGAGCAGTATAGGGAAGAGAGGGTTCCCGAGGAGGACGTTGTGAGCTTCTGGAATCTGGCCGCACAGCAACGCATAGATGAGCATTCCTCGTATTGCCTCCATCATATTGTCTACGTCCTGGCCTTTCTCCAGGAACCCTAGCTTCTGAGCAAAAGACAGTTCGCCAACAACATCGAAAGCGTAGTATTGCAGCCACATTCCGAGATCAACGGGAGCCTTTTCTTTCACCATCTTTCGGATCTGGCACAGAAACAGCTCGGTGCACGAGTCGACGGCAGGCTCCATTTCGAGAATATTGGTCATACTGTACGCGCTGGCGATAGGGCGTTTCTGATTACGATGAAAACGCTCATCTCGAGTAGAGAAAAGGTTCATTTGCGGTTTCTTGTCCCATGATATGGATTGAATCGGGTAGAAAGCCGTCTGCAGAGGGTTATTCCTGGACTAGAAGGACCGGCGAGTTGACCTACCTTGGTAAAGCCTCCATTGATTCCATAGATGATGGGGATCGCCTTCGGATCGCTCACTGAGATCTGCCTGGGGCCGGTGCGTACCAAAGAGCCATATTTTCGGTGAAGGTCAATCTCCGTGTGATGGTAGTCGCCCTTCCACACGGTGTACAGCTTCCACAGTCGGCTGTAGGCTGCCAGCGATGGGCCAGGAATCCCAGACAGATAAAATCTATTCGTGACGAGACGAGTAACAATTAAACCGACAATCAAGAGAGCAACATTTAGGATGTCAACCATGGTGGTGCACAATATGGGTGAGAATGCTTGGTGAGAATGGAAACCGAGCGGGAGCTTTTCGGTCGCAGCCCGGAAAACCACAGGCACAATGCTTTTCACGCCACCGTCGTCACGGGCTCTGGTTTTGGCCTGAGCCCAGCTGGAACAATGTGATCCATTTGTACCCTTGCAAAACCCCACATCGGACTACTAGTAGAGTGGGATGCATGAAATAGCGCAAATGCGCGGTGGTGGACGACATGCAGCCAATCATGCGCCTGGATTTACCTCCTCCTTGCAAGCTTTCGTGCGTCTAGCCACCTAAGTGTGGTGACAATAATAATATAGTGTGGTCGCAGTACGTTGAGTGGCTGGGGGGAATTAGCAGCCGTTGCCAAACGGGCCAACATCCCATTGCAAACTTGACGATGATCTGTGCGCTTCGGGACTACATCCCTGACCATTCAGACCAATGGTCCAATAGCCAAAAAAGCCCTAAGAACGATGAAGAATTGACGAGCAGAGGTCAAGTGGCCAGGTGATAAGGAAAAAGCGGCTGCGAGGCGCCTCTCAGCCCTAGAATGGCAGTCACTACGTGGCCTTGCAGCGCCGTGGAATAATTTAGATGCTCTAGACCATCATGCGATAGGGCTACAGGTGATCGCCAATTTGGAACCCTTGCTGAGAGGCGAGTACGATTTCGTTGGCCAATACACCTCATATTCGAGGTCAATCTCCGTTATCTTGATTACTGGGACAATAACGAGTCTATATTCACGCTGCACTGTTTATCCTTGATATTTATCTTTAATGTTCACCTCTGCATTCCGCAGTAGACCTTGCAATGTGAAGCTAAAGAGACTTTATACCTCGCCGATGGTGCTATGGATGCCCAGATGTGATTTTTGACGTGATCCGTCGTGGATGATTATCCGCATATAAAATATTCTCAGACTTTGAAGATATAACAGGAATAGGATAAGCCTACATTTGTTTTTATTTTGTTTCAATCATAGTATTTTACGCTATTACTAGTATTATATTCAGACACTTAGTCAAGTTAATGAAGAGACCATAATGTCAACGCATTCTCCGTCGGGGTTGGGGGTGGGGGAAACCGTATCGCACCATCTATTGTCCCGAATAGTGAGTGCAATGATCGGAGGGCTATGTATAGGGAAAAGAGTGTCCTTCATCGTGTGGTATGATGTTCCTGCTACGAGTACTCGAACTCACTCAAGGGAGACATATTTATCACTGAAACAGTCTCTAGGACTGCTCATGAGGATGCTCTACACTCTGGTATGTCAAAAAAGGAATATATCGATCGCAATATCATAACAAGGACGTATCATCAATATCCGGCGTCATATCGCCAATGCGACTCATCTCCGCCCAATTCAAGTCCCTCTCAACATCACCTACAGCATCGAAATCCTTCTTCTCCTCTCCCACAAAGCCCCCCAAATCCTCCAATCCAAGATGTCTACTAATAGGCATGACCATGACCGGCAATGTATGCCCCACCTTAGCCATCAACAACGGCAGGAACCGTTTCCTCCCACCGTGCAACGAATGCACCAACGAGCACAAATGCTTCAAATAATCCTGCGGCCCCATCTCAAACCCCAAGGACCTCAGCCCCGTCGACGACAAACAAGCCATCACGTCCGTGAGCGTACACGCCACTTCAAAGATCTTCTCGATCAGCCCGACCCCGTGCGTCTCCATACTTTCCCGGGAAAGCTTCCACGTGGCCAGGGACAAGTCCCGGGCAATCTGCAGGGGATACCGGAAGTCGAGGCTTGGGTGGGTAGGTGTGCTGGACAGGAAACCTGCGGTCGTGGCTAGTTGCCAGATCATGGTGCGGAGCCATTGTTGCGACACCCGGAGATCCGCGAGCAGGATGTCTGGGAGGTCGAGGTCGGCGGGCACGGAGCGCTGGATGTGCTCCTCTAGCTGGACTAGCGATTCCCGGGTGCAGATGGGTTGGTTCCCGTTCCAGATTGCGAGGAAGGATTCGTCGAAGGGTCGGTACAGGTCGACTAGATGGCTGAAGCCGAGGGAGAAGGCGTCTAGGGGTGATGTGTCCAAGGTTGGGCTGGTGCTTGTGATTTGCAGCGTTACTGGACGCCGGCGGCGAATTGCGTGGGCACTGTCTTACTATCAGCAAATGGTTGGGAAGGTAGGTATGGTTATGGGCGTAGTACCGTTCCGATATCAATAACAGCCAGAACAGCTTCCCCGAAAAGCAAGGTTGGTCTTCATCAGCCGACTGGTCCAACATATCGGCTGTGTAGAACGTGGTGGCCTCGCGGAGGAAATAATACGCCTGCCGCTGGTTCCCGCATCCAATATGACACCCGTATAAAAGAAAGGCAATGGTAATACCCAGCCGAATAGGTGCGGAAAACGGATCCAGATGCCGCCGAGCAGCCATCGCTTCGTCTAGTAAAGAGCGGCCCATATCCGGTCCCGTACCCTGATGACAGGAAAGATACCCCGTCTGAGTCAGAACGAAGGCACAGAACGCCACCACAAGGCAATACGCATGAGGGCACTCATCCATGCGTTCCACCTGCTCTTGGAATGTATCGGGATGCAAAATCGGTACCGTCCCTAACATCCGAGAATAGAAGTACGCAGCACAGCTCTGCACGAGTCCATCGGTCAATAACCCAGGGCTTTTCAGATATCCCGTCGTCTGTGTGCTACTGGGACTTTCAATAGATGCAACACCACTCGGTTGACTTTCTTCAATTGCATCTGAATTTGCGCTGGCTTTCAATTCGTACAATACATTAGCCGAACGACCCTGTCGCCCTTTCTTGCGCCGAGAGCTGGTTGACCGGCAGACCAGCCTCATTGATCGACACGGACTACATGGACGGTGCGATGTGCATTTGACCTTTCGACGACGACAGGCGTCGCAGGCTTGGGGGAGTGTTTCGCGCGGCATGGGTCTGAATGCCGGTCGTTAGGACTAGCTGGAGGGGAAGAGATGGAAAATCGTCGTGCCAAGAGATTTACTCTCCGAGGGAATTTATGGTTCGGTGCATATTTGGGTTTGGTGTTATTATTTATTTTTTTAAAAAAAAATATAATACCCCCAATACCGGTGACGCATAAATTTTGGTACTGTAGAGTAGACCAAAGGTACTAATGAGGGATTGATATAAACTAGTGAGCCATTTTCGGCACCGTAATCCGACCTCACTGTCACTTGCGTGATTCAGTGAAAAGCATGGAATCCGAATATATATGATTACATACCAGACTACATGCAACCGATACATTAAGTAACTACAGCTAACGCACACATAATGCCATTAAAAATAAACAATACGAATTCAGCTTAATTTATACAAAGAGACAAACTATCACCAGTATGGAACCCCCCTACTCCTTAGCATTATCAACCCTAACCTCAACAACATCCTCATAAGGATCCACGATTGTGTCCGCAAACTTGCGTGCAGAAACCTTCTTCTCAAAAAGCACATCTAGCTCCTCATAGGTCCGACCCTTAGGCTCAGGCATTCTAAAGAAAGACCAGACCAGACAGACTAAACACGTCCCGGCCCAGAAATACGCACTCCTTGCGCTCCAGCCCCAGGCCGTGTCATTGAGTTGATAATTTGTCAATACGTTGACGACGATGTTGCTTATATTGTAGCCTGCTCTTGCTAGGACGATGGTCTTGGCTTTGAGTCGTGTTGAGGATAACTCGGAGACGAGACAGTATGTCACGGGCCCAATAGTGAAATCGTAGCAGAACGTGAAGATGATGAGCATGACGCCGATGGCCCATTTTGCCGGGTTGTTGGAGTCTGGTGCAAAGGAGAGGCTGCCCGTTATGATGAGCAGGGTGAAGAGACTAGTTAGGCCTGCAAGGTGGAGGGTTCGACGGCCTGCTACTGTCATTAGGTACCAGGAGCCGAGGGTGCCTATGACGCCGAGGGCGTATTGGACCAGGGAGAGGTCGAAGGAGCGGACGGTGGGAAGACCCGCTTGTACACAGAAGTAGGCGAAGTAGCCCATGAGGTTTTGGCCGCAGAGGGTCTGGACTAACCACACACCGCAAACGACTTCCGTTCGCCGCAGGTTGACACCTCTGAAACAATCCTTGTATCGCGTTCCTTTTGTTGCAGACTTCTCGAGCTCGTTCGTATGCTGGATCATGGCTATTGTGGCATCTGGGTCGAAGGATGGATCGCTAGAGGTTAGTCGGAGCAGGGCGTGTTTGGCACCGGACAGATTTCCGCGACGGACATGCCACCAGGGTGACTCCGGGGCGAAGAGGCAGCCGATTAGAATAGGGATGGGCCACACCCATTGCACCGCAAATGGGATACGCCAGGCCCATTGGTCTTCTCGTTGGATTGAGCCACGGTTTACACCAACGGCAATGAACTGACCGAAGACCCAGCACATGTTTATGAAGGTGGTCAGGTATGGTCGTAGCACCACGGGACAGACCTCCGATGCATACGCTGCGGGTAAAGTCTGGAACACGCCCCATGGAATACCAGCGAGGATCTCAGCTGCGAGTAACATTTGGACGTTGACAGCGAAGAAGAAAAGAAATATCACACCGGTCATGGCGGTTAATGCGGAGACCATGGTCCAGCGGTAGCCAAGTCGTTCCGAGACAAGACCGTTGATTAAAAGGCCAATTACCTCACCAACGCGGGCTCCGTTAGATAAAGCGGACTGCCAGGAAGCTGGGACAGTCCATTTGCCGTTGTCCGCTTGCCTCCCAAATTTCTGGTTGAACGCTGGTGAGGCATACATAGAGCTGAGTAGGGCTAGGTCGTAGCCTTCCATGATGAGGGTCGAGGATAATAGAACTGACCACCCGACGGCCTTGGGATACAAACGGATCGCCTGCCATAGAGTCATAGATTGCTCTTGCTGAGCGGCTTGTTTGCCATGGACCAGCGAGGGCTTTCCCTGGGCATCCTCGTGCGCTTCAATGACGTCTGGAGTAGTATGGTGGGTGTCAGGCGCGAAAGCAATGCTCAGATGCTTTCCATTAGGTGGGAAAGTGACAAAACTTGGAGGCCTTGCGAACATGGGTGATGTAGATAGTTATATGTTCTGCAGTCTATCATCTGACGAGAATCTAGCCCTGGAGAACTGGGGTGCATGCGAAAAATGGAGAATCTGGGGATCCCCACAGAGCGCGGGAGTATGGTTCTGATTGGCTGGCCGAGCACATATCGGGCCATAGCCGGAGGCAAAACGGAGTCTATACGGGGGCAAGCCGGAGGCTAGTCGGAGCAAGAAATCTGTGGAATACTGTATAAAGAGGAGTTCGACGGTAGCAAAATCAATTTTGCACCAGTTCACACAGATATCATGTCGCCGCATGCCGTGCATACCGTCCCTTCTGGGGAAAATAACTGGTGGAAGGAAGCCACCGTGTACCAGGTAATGACCTTCATCACCTGCCGATGAAAGGGACGCTCACCCACCGAAATAGGTCTACCCTGCCTCGTTCAAAGATTCCAATGGAGACGGCTGGGGGGATATTCCTGGACTAATCTCCAAAGTCCCCTACCTACACTCGCTAGGCGTGGATGTTGTCTGGTTATCACCCATGTATGATTCTCCTATGCATGACATGGGCTATGATGTGTCCGACTATGAAAATGTATTACCAGCTTATGGTACTGTCGGAGATATTGAGCGACTTATAGACGCCTGCCATGAGCGGGGCATGAAATTGATCCTGGACCTGGTTATCAACCACACTAGCGATCAGCACAAATGGTTCCAAGAGAGTCGCAGTAGTAAAGATAACGACAAGAGAGATTGGTACTTCTGGCGCCCACCTCGGTATGATGAAGATGGAAATCGATTGCCCCCGAGTAACTACCGCGGGTACTTCGCCGGTAGCACTTGTACGTATTGTTTTTACCAGGGTTCAGAGACGAATCACCAGCTAACAAACTTCCAGGGACATGGGACGAACACACACAGGAGTATTATCTCCATCTATACGCCAAAGAGCAACCCGACCTGAACTGGGACAACGAGGCGGCACGAAAGGCCATCTATGATAGTGCGGTCCGCTTCTGGCTAGACAAGGGTGTTGATGGATTCCGCGTCGATACTGTGAACAAATACAGCAAGCACACGAACTTCCCAGATGTGCAGGTTACTGATCCCAAAAGTTATATCCAGCCCGCAATCCAGATGTGGTGCAATGGGCCTCGGATCCATGAGTTTCTGCGAGAGATGTATGACGATGCCTTGCAGCCTTATGGGGACGTGGTGACCATTGGGGAGCTAGCCAATACACCTGACCCCGAGCATGTCTTGAAGTATGTCGGTGCGTCCGCTAAGCAACTTAGCATGGTGTTTCATCTGGACATCGGCCATATCGGTATGGGCAAAAGTTTAGAGGACAAGTACATTTTCAACCCGTGGAAGCTGACAGAGATGAAATCCATCGTGACCAAGTGGCAGTCCTTCATTGAGGGTACTGACGGGTGGACGACAGCGTTTTGTGAAAATCATGATAACGGTCGCTCAGTGTCACGATTTGCGTCGGACGCTCCTGAACACCGCGAGCGATCGGCTAAAATGCTGGCTCTGATGATGATGGCCATGACGGGGACCCTGTTCCTTTATCAAGGCCAAGAAATCGGCATGATTAACGCCCCGCGCGACTGGTCAGTCGACGAATACAAGGATATTGAAGGTCGCGGATACTACGAAGAAGCAGAGCGACAGCTTGCGGCAGGTGTTGATGCAACACGTAAGGATCGCATTATGGACGGACTGCGGATTCTGGCACGCGATCATGCCAGACTGCCGATGCAGTGGGACGATTCACCCCATGCTGGTTTTACCACGGGGACCCCGTGGATGCGCGCCCATGATTTGTACCCCGAAATCAATGTACAGAAACAGTGGGATAACCCGGAGAGCGTGCTATCCTTCTGGAGGTCCGTACTGCGGCTGCGCAAGGAGTACCGAGAGGTGTTCATTCACGGAGCATTTGAGGTTGTGGACTTTGACAATCAGCAGACTTTCTGCTTTATTAAGTCAAGGAATGAGAAGAAAGCACTGGTTGCGTTGAATTTCACGACCGAAAACCAGCCATTTACACAGGCCGCGACGACAGAACAAATGAAGCTGCTGGTCAGCAACTATGCGGAGCCATTGCCTGAGACATTGCAAGCGTTTGAGGGTAGAATTTATATCTCACAGTGAAAGCCTGGACATCATATCGAAGCCATTTGTCCGAATTCTTCTTACAGATAGGCGAGGTCAAGGATAGATTGACGTTGAAGATGAGTGTGGGGAGGGAAATTTTCACTTAAAGTGTTCATTTTTATAGCTGCCTGCCTGACCATGTGACCGAACCCACGATACCAATTGAGAGAATAATAATGGACAAAGTAGATACGCACAGTGTGCTATGGGTCAGCATTCTAGACATTACTATTTTTCCATTCAAACAACAAAGAATAAAGCGCTTAGCTAAGTTAATTATAGAGTTATCAGGTACAAGCTAAATACAACTAATTCACCGCCATTGCTCATCACGCACCAGGTGCTCGTCACTATCCTGCCTTATAACGTTATGATCCGAACCCTGCGACTTCTGTCGACCATCAACCATATACTCCAGCTGGACACTATTCGTGACCAATATCCCCTCATTGAAAGGCGGTTGCCGTGAACCACCCAACCTCCCCTCAGACGCACCGTGGCTGTAATATGTGGGATAGCTCTTCTCGACTCTTCGTCGCAGGGTATATAAGGTAGGCACATTGGCGACGAATGCCGCGAGGAATTCCTCCACGGATCCCCAGGTGTTTCGGTTCAGCTGAGAGGTGTTATCATCGAAAGATGGAAGGCGGACGATGGCTATCGCAATGAGAAGTAATCCGATTGCAAATAGTCCGACCAGTTGCAGACGGCTATAAACTGGATTAGCAAATAATAGTAACAACAGCTAGTGGTAACCTACCGCATCCATGATGTTTTGACCCTGAGTAGCCATGGCATGGGTAGTATCATTAACATTGTGTCCGTCGAGATGTTCATAGAAATAAGAGTGACGAGTTGAGTATGAGCTTCGATACATGAACCTGTATCGATGTTAAAGACTGGCGACTAACCAACCCAACAATTATTGGCGGGCTCCGGACGTACCTGGATCCGGCATAACTTGCCAGTAAAGATACAGAGGTCGACAGTCGGTAAAGGTAGTGATCTGGACCGCCGCAAAGCTGGCAACGAGCAAGGCCCAGCATGCTCTAACCATCCGTTCAGGCCACGGAAGACCAGAGAGGATTCGCTGGCAGAGAAGTAAGACTACAGCCTTTTGCAGCCAAAGACTGACGATGTTGACGTTAGTATGAATTAAGCGTGAAAGCGAGCCGGACGTACTAGACATTGTATACCAGACGGTTAACCACCGTCAGTTTGCTGCCGACCTGGCGACGGTAGATTTCAGTCGAGCTCAGATCTGCAACATGCCGATCCATATGGTTGTTTCCCCAGACCAAGATGACTGTCGCGAATGCAGAGCGGGCCAGGACCAGACTAATGCAAGCGATAGTGAGATAATCACTGAGAATCAAATGTTGACCGCGACACCTCCGCATTACCAGGCGCAAAAGCATTAACGCCTCACTCAGGGCGCCAAATACGCCCACCAGCACGATGGCTGCCGTTGAATGCATGGGTATCTCGAAGTTCGAGTGTGACCATCTTTGCCCTGAGGGAGTGGGAAGGGAAGGAAAGATTTTTTCGTATCCCTGCCGGTCGTTTGTTTCATTACATGCATCATCGGTGGTTGATTGTCATTATGGCTATGGAAGGATTAGGGCCCCTGACACTGGCGTTTCCATTCTAATCCCGAGAGAGTTAGAACTGAGTCAAAAGTTCTCAAAACTCGTATACGATAAACCCTATCGGTTTTTTGTTTCCGATGCAAGCCCACTTTTGGGCTGTCTCGTGAGGCGAGTCATTTGATCTGATGAAGCCATGTCCTCAGTATCTTTATCTAGTCATGTATGTGAAAATGGTAGTTTTCCATAAGACAAAAGAAAGATACCGAAAGTAGAGAAAGAAAGAAAAATCACGATCGTCCCAGCGTTACAATTTTCTTATTTACCTCAATGACCGATCCCTGCTCCCGACACCTTGACCTTATTAAAATTCGGGCATGGAAATTCTAGACTCAGGTCCGGAGCCTCTGGCCAACAAAAACGGTCGTTTCCATTCGTTGGTCAATTGACATCGGGACCAAGATGCCGTTAACAAGAGAAACAGTGGAGGATCGGCGTCGACGGTCTGACACATTAGCGTGTTCTCCCCCTTGTCCTGCCCCGGAATTCATTTATATTTGGAACCGTTCTGTTCCGCCCCATGGGCTCGACCGACCAACCGGGCTAATCACAGATGACGCCCCCTTTCCCACGTTTCCCCTTTGTTCCTTCGATCTTGGACTCGCCTGCCATGCCACATGTTTGCCAAGCCTTCGCAGCCGTTATCTTGGCCTCAATGCTTCTTCTTTCACGTGTCGTACATGGCGTTGAAAAATTCTCCAAAGTAGCGCCTCATTTCAGGGATTATTTCTATGTTGGTGGGGAGTATGTCCATGTCAGTGGTAGTACCGGGGGGACTTACTTCCATAATCAGATGTATGTGGAGAAGTTATCGCCAGTCCATGAGCATGTGCAACCATATCCCATCGTTTTTGTTCACGGTGGTGGTCAGAGCGGGACGGTGAGCTTTACGTTGTCCCGGTAGCCATTTAAGTGTACAGAGTAAGACAGCCCCTAACAACACTAGAACTTCCTCAATAAACCTGACGGCAGCCCAGGATGGGCATCTTGGTTCCTTAACCATGGCTATGTCGTGTATCTCCTCGATCGAACGTTAACCGGTCGATCCCCGATATTGCCGGGGGATGATGACCTGAGCCAGACTGCCTTCTCGGCGGAGTTCATCTCGCAGCGATTCACTGCCGTGCAGAAGTATCCCCTATGGCCCCAAGCCAAACTGCATACCCAATGGCCCGGCGTAGGTGCTAGCAGCAACCTGTATCGGCCATCTGTCCTCCACTGACATGAGCGACCGCAGACAGGTGAAATGGGCGATGCATTCTTCGACGCGTATTACATGAGTACTGTCCAATCCGTCTCCGACAGTCAAATCCAAGAGGAGACCATGAAAGCCGCCGGCGAGAGGCTTCTCGATCGCATCGGCCCGGCAGTCGTCATCACGCATTCCCAAGGTGGGCTGTACGGGTGGTCATGGGCAGATAGTCGCCCGGGCCTGATCAAGGCCCTGATCCAAATCGAGCCGAAAGGCCCTCCATTCCGAGAGGTCATATTTTCAAGTGCGTACAGCCGCCCTTGGGGACTTACCTCTATCCCCTTAGCCTATGACCCGCCACCTACGAATCTCTCGTCACCCTTGACAATGAAGAGTGTACCCGCAGATTCACACGACCTGCTTCCATGTATCATTCAACAGGAGCCTTCCAAAAAGCTGCCTAATCTAGCGAGGGTTCCGATCTTGATTAGTACTGGAGAAGCATCATACCACGCTGCATATGATTATTGTTTCATCAAGTTTCTGCACCAGGCGGGGGTTCCCGCGGAACATCTGGAGTTGAGTCGTGTAGGGTTGAATGGAAATGGGCATTTGCACTTCATGGAAAGAAATAGTGATGATATAGCTCAAACACTGCATGAGTGGGTTGTTGTAAAGGTGAACGGCACGCTGTGAGATCCGCAAATGTGTAAACTAGCTTTGATGGCCCGGGATATGATTCGGATGCCTAACTCAGAGGTCACGAGATGGGCTAAGCAAACAACAGTTGTTTAATGACCCCCATAATGATATCATTATGACTTTGCGCATGGGAAGTATAGGCCTTCAACGTTTAGGCTATAGGGACTAGGAAACCTTACCTTGATAATCCACGGAGTCATTGCCTTTGCTAAACACAAAAATGAACAAGCGTCATGTCATGGGCAATAAATGAGTAGCATCAGTACCACTGTAGGCTATGACTACATCTTGTATGTATCAAAGTGCATTTGCTATACTCTTCAGCATAGACAGGGTCGCCAAATCAAAGCATATTTTCAAACTATCGTTGCCTGACACTGTCAATTGAATGTCATATTCATTTCCATATACGTCACATAGTAAAGCAATTCCTCGGACCATCCTTATCGCGATAATCCAACTCGGCCAACAGTGCACAGACAGCAACAACTCTAAAGCTCTTAAGCTCACCGTATACCTCCTTGCGGCGGCCGGAATCGCTCACGTGGGTGCCATGATAAAGACACGCCATGGATAGCTCTAAGCTATTAGGATCGGGGTCCTGGACCCCCTGTCGGCGCATGATGTTTGTGGCCCATGTAGCAATCCTATCAAACTCCTCGTGGAGTTTATCTGATCGGTCACGTTGGCGGCGGGTCTGTACACCCCGTCTGTTAATGATAGACCCAATGACCACCTCTAACTCACTGATAGGCTTGGTTGGATGATCAGAATAGGTATCCATTGTCGAAACAATAGCATCTTCGTAGCTTTTGTGGAAGATAGCGCTATCAGCAGTGTAATTCAAAAGTCATTGACGATCAAGTCTTAATCTTACGCTGCTCGTATCCGCTTTGCTTCGTCAAGATGCTCCTCTTTTGGGGTTCGTGACAAAGACTTGCACCTTGTGAGGCAGTCCACAATCACACTATTCCAAAAATATTCGTCATTCGTAGCAGCTTCAGAAAGGACGTGTTTGCGCCAGATGTTTTGCTCATCGATGGCCCTGAATAGCTTTCCAAGGATCTTTTCTGACTTATAGTAGCGGTAGGGCTCCTCGACATCATCATCGTTGTCATCATAGTTCGCATGCGAAACATGCTGCTCAAGGCCGATCTTGGATTTATTATAGAGGCGTGTTTGGGGTCCTGGCGCCAGACTAGATGTTCTAATTGTTAGATCCGAGAGAAATAGTAGAATGCTGCAAAGAAGAAAGCTTACAAGTCTGGTCGATAGCGGTTCGCTCTAGGCATATCCATCATATTGACAGGAATTCCAGTTTTGGAAAAGTCCACGGCTTTCGAATGTAGCCCGGCCAGGACGCGGCATGAAGCATCCCTGGTTCCCGATTCAGCCTGATCCGCCATGATCATATGGCGGATAGCAATCATGCCAAGGATATCGGACCGCATGAATTCCACAAAGAATGCAGCCATATCACCTACCTCCACTACACGCCCTATGTCAATAGACGTGGGACGCGGGTAATCTGCAGGCGCAAATGTCTCAACGCTCTCCAGGTCGGGGTCCCAGATAACATGATACAAATCACCATCAAGATCCCCCCCACTCAACTTACTAGGCAGGTCCCGACTTCCTTTCTGGCTGAATACAATACAATTCCGATGGTACCTTAAAGGATGGTCTTCTGGGGGTAGAACGTTTTGGGCGCGTTGAATATCACCACAGTGAAGCGCAGGCGACCGAGTCACCAAGACATGCCCAGGCCCGGGAGGCGCCGCGTATTCCCCTGCCATACGGTCAAATGTCACATAAACCTCGCCTTCTTGAAGGAAAGCTGTTTCATCTATAACCCCATAAAGTGTCATGCCTTTTTTCACGGGGATACGCGCTTTATGCTTCAGGAGCCGGAGCTCCCTAAGAACCACCGCCTCGACAATGGCACGGAGGAAACCGTCGTTCTTATAGTTCAAGCGTGTCCAGTAACATTGACGGTAGAGTCGATACAGACCAATGCACTCGCCGACTCCCTTGTCCTTAAGAAACCTTGCTGTCTTGTCTGTACTGACGGTGATCGATTGAAGGCGCGTCAGCTCCTCGTTCTGCATTTGAAAAAACCAATCCTGAGGGGCACCCATGTCCTCCAAGATCTTGATCACTTGACGATTCAAAACCATGGGGTAAGGTCTGGATGCCATATTGCAGATCTCCAGGTTCTGCATATCCTCACTATCGAACTTGATCATTGACGGGCGGATTTGAATGACTGCAGAGAGCAATCGGGTATCGACAGCAAGCATACCTTTCGCCCCACCTAAACGGATCTGGAAACATGTAGGGTTTCCTCTTTTGAGTGGTATGTCGGCCCAAATACTTGCCACCACCTCTTTCGAAATAGCCCCGACCCCATCACTGAAGACCCGTGAATCGTCCGGCGACATCAGATCCGGAATCGTTGAAACTCGCACCCGATGCTTTTCTAATGGAACCATGAAGGGCGTTTCAGTGAAAGCCTGGCCGATTCTAGCTGCGCATCGTGCCGGTGACGTTATATGTGAGAATTTGCC
The DNA here is from genome assembly GCF_001204775.2 of Aspergillus nomiae NRRL 13137. Lineage (NCBI taxonomy): Eukaryota > Fungi > Ascomycota > Eurotiomycetes > Eurotiales > Aspergillaceae > Aspergillus > Aspergillus nomiae. The sequence goes on from NW_015378100.1 coordinate 26,693, forward strand.
GATTGCACTGATGATCGAAAAGTATGTTTGCATATGACCATTATCGTCGACAAATGGAGATGAGAACTGTGGGCTGAGTTAGTCTCTTCCTATATAAATTATCTATAGACTGGGAAATTACCCAAACTGTGTGAGATCGCAACGAGGAATGTGAAAACCCAAGAAAGTTATATGTGCGACCGGCGATCTGGATCCCCTTTGTCATGATGTCTTTGAACCGCCCAAAGATATCCTTGAAATCCACTTTTGCATTGAAAAGCAAATCTTCTCCATTCTCGTCGCAGAACTGTACACGTATAAAGTACTCGTGATGGTTGGGAAACTTACGCAGAATCCGATTTTGCGGTTCCATTTCCGGCCCATGCAATGTAATCCGCGTGGGGGTCACATTGACCCGATGGACTTTTGTCATGTTCGCTGTGCTCTCATGAAGCCCTTCACGATAGGCGAAGCGTCTTGTATCTCCCTGTTGGTCTCCTCAAGCGTCGTCAGAAGAGAGTCTACCGCATAGCCCCATGGATCATCTCCAGGAAACGGCCAGCCGATCATATTAAAAAGCTTTCTGATTCCTTCCACGGTGATAGAGTCTCGTCCTGCTGCCTTATCCTCGGCGAATTTTATGCGTAGCCTTTCAGTCAAGCGGCGAGTAGTGGTGGGATGCAGGTATGCATTTTGTGCCAATGCCTGCAGCTGGAAGAGAGCCCCAAATGGCATATATCTATTGCGCGTACATTCTGCTAACTCAGTCAGGAGTTTACGAAACTCAACTGAGGCTGACTGTGAGGATAAGAGGGACCCTGCTGGAGCCAGATTGTAACGATAGATGGTTATGTCCCAATCTTTGAGTTTTTCTATTTTCGCCCTGAAGTCCACTGCAGAAACTTTGAACTGATATACCAAGCACTGCCCAACGATCTGATCGTGCCCGTTCCCTAGACTAGACAAACGTATCCGATTAGAGGGCAAGCCCACTGGTTCGTCGCAAGTCTCTAGTACTTCAAAGAAGAAGGGCACATCAGAGAGGGTAACTGTGAGAGTACCTTCAATAGAGTATATCAAGCTAATAATGGTGGCAAGGGGTATTCGAATTCGACATTTGGGAAATACGTTGACGATCAACGATCGCGTCTTGAATTTCACAGTTCCTCTGGCTGACCATTGAACCTCCGGACTGTATGCCAACTGGTCCCCGACAAAGTCACATCTTCCGCAGCTGTATTGCTGCAGCTCCAAAACGACAGACTCTTCTTGTCGCTCTCGGTATCCCATTGCCCTTTCTTGGGCCTCGTGCTCCATCGTCCGCAATGCGAATGGCTTTGGTGGAAATCTGCTTGGTTTGCAGCACACATCAACTCCCATAAGATTCAAACTCGACTTTGGGGCCCGGTGGAGAGGACTAAGCGGATTCTGCTTTTCGCCATATGCCTGCAGAAATCTTTCTCCATCGCCGACGTGCAGAAAGGTAATAGTGCCAAACCATTTCTTCCTGGGCTTCTCGCAAATAAAGTCTTGAATTTGGAGATTCTTCATGAAGGGCTGAAGTTCGCGTTTGAACCCATGCCGATTAAGATCCGCTGGGACACGGTGGAGAAAGACTTCCATCTTGGATATAGTATCGAACGAAGGAATAGCTTGCGGACGAGGATATGGCAGAGAATCACGGGTGATAAACAAGGTTGATCAAGCGGTATCATTATTGATTGAACAGTTGTGGGGGCGAGAGGAGATGACCTGGTGAGGAGCAAACAGATGACCAGATGTCCTATTGGTTGCTGTGGATAGCAGGGTACCTATTAGCCCGGTACCTTGAAGTGAATCAGTAGGTACTTGTCCCAGCTCGTCTTGATTGGCGGTCTGATCTCACCTTGGCTAACACTAATACTAGCTGACAATCAGTGCTCTTCTTCCATATGGCTATTTTGCAGAAAAGACAATAGTGGATGATGAGCAGAGGTCCGCAGAGATTTTGGGAGTGAAACACCTCTCCTGCTTGTTATTGTTCACGTAAGACAAGCTGGCCAACACTAGACCAGGGAAAAGCAAAAGTGACATAAGATAAACTTGGGCGAAAGCAAACGTGCAGTGCTACCCATTGTCACACATGACTTGCTTTCTCTCGCCTCTCCGTTTGTCTTTTTTTTCCCTTCTTCTTTGCCTTTCGGGAATAACCAGATCTACTATAATATATGGCGATGATTGCTTCGTTTGTTGCATGACAACGCAATGCGTGCAGTGAGCTCTTGGTCAATAATTTGACTTGACGCTGCATAGACCTAAGCACAAAAGGTATAAGCATATATTTACGAATGCCACAGTAATATTACAATACACTCCTTACGCAGGCGGGAAATGAATTGTAACTTTGACCTGGAAAGCAAATTAAGTAAAGTAAAAGAGAGAGAGAGAGAGAGGGCGGAGAAGAAGACGGCGGAGTAACTATTAGAACAGTGATGGGACGGGATATGGCAAGGTAGAAGTCGTGATTAGTGTCTTCCTTCCAACATTCCTATCCTCGTGGAAACCACAAGGGTTCTCCAATCGTCGACGGTTTGACAAAATTCCCACGACGGAAGGCAAATAGTCTAGAGAAGCGTTGCTCAAGAATGTGTATCCCAGCTTCTCGCAACTGTAAAGCTTCAACCTGCTGAAACCTGAATATAATATAGCATGCATCCCAAAACGTCGCCGACAAAAGCGCAAATAGAATCACGATGCGTGCTGAAGTGTAGCCAAGCAGATCAAATGCGCAGAATAATGCACCGACGCAGAGAATGATCAGCATCAGAGTCACAACAAATTCTTCAAGTTTCCGACAGAAGGGAGATTTAGAATCTTCTACCATACTGGATAGTTTTACAAGAGCGGACGGTGGAGGGAAATTCTCAACGATGATAATGGCGAGATTGACTGCATAATCGTGACAGTTCCAGAAGATCGCACTATATCTTGGTAGTGCATCTGTGGATCGGTCCACTCGAAGAAGCTCTTGTGCTTATATCAGGAACTTGTAGTCAGCCTCTACTTCCTTATGATTATGTGAGGACATTGTCCCCGATCAAAGGAATTGAGCGTCGGCTTACATATATAATCTAACTCACATAGGCACATCCTTGTCTTCCCGATAAACTCTAGGGCGCGAACTATCTTCAGTTCGGGCTTTGGTATTTTCCTTCCAGGCCCTGAAATTGCCAGCACAGAATACGTGCCTTTATGGTTGTAGATCGTGCCTTCGGCCAATTTGTCAATCAGCGTTCGAGTCTTGTCCGAGCAAAGACCGGAGGGTATAACAATCACGCCCATATGCTGAACAAATTGGAACGGCCTGGTTGAGATCTGGGGAATACCCAGAGCATTCAGACTCTTCAGGCTGTCCCAATCCACCTGAGCTGACCGTATGTCGATTAAGCTGTTTGCAAAGATAAATACATCTTGTGTTCCTGCCAGCCAAATATCACATTAGAGCTCCTTCTGACACATCAGGTTCCAACCGCACCTGAGTCGTGGTCTGTATTATGACGTCCATCTGATCCGGCCTGCGCGGGGCAACGGCAGCAAGTTGTCCAGCAACCGACATTGTGGATCATCCTTATCACTCAGAGGGCATCTTTCTTGGAGCTTTGGGTGGTAGCAGCAGAGAGAATCGTTAGCATCTCTATAAGATCAGCGGACGAGAATCACCTCGGGACATGCATTTACTACTTTAATCTGTTGGGCGCAGGCCTAGTGAAACCGTCATGAATTGTTAATTCACATGCAATTTGAGGTTTACTCTGTACTTGTGTGTTACATGTCAAGCGGTGTGACTCTGCGCTTTGAGAATGTTGACATTGGTGCCGGTAGGTCTCGCCCCCTGTCGAGATGGAAGAGGATGTCTCACGCTGCCTCGGAGGACTATGTTCCAATGATTTACAAAGGGCTTGCATTTACTGATATATCTACAGCACAAAGTATTGCATAATGAAGGCATCGAATTGAAAGTTAAATTCTGCGCAGCTTAAAGAAACCTGCTCGCACCCGAGATCTTTCTCTCGCTGCCCGATATGTCCGAGAAGCATGTGGGTCGGAATATCAGATTGGCACCGGTGTCTATTGCCACACAGTATACGACAACGACAATTATTTATGGCATTCATGGCCAGATGTCTATCAAGGTTGTAAAAATGAGGACGTGAAATTAGCCGAAGACAAGCTTAGTCAAGTGATGTAATAAACCGACTTGAAATTTTCTTCATGTTCTTCGCTGAGTCGTTTGGCATTTATCTGTTCCAGATGGATGGCAGATATATAACTCAGTACAACCACATGATTCCTCGGTGTGAGATGTACGACAACCCCAAAGCCATAAGCTACAGGATACACATCGAAATCCTAGAGAGTGAGCACTTTGCGGCCAGAAACTGACCCCATCGCGCATTATACAGTCCATCAAAGCTCAGTGCGGGTTGGAATTGTGTACGTAGTGTTGAGGAGCTCCAATATTTGACAGCCTGAAGCTTAAGGCAGTTACACGCGTTACCACGTGATGCTATTCCATATGACGTCACGCGTTTACAACCACGGGGTTTTGTTCTTCTACTAACAGTTTCTACTAACATTCTGGCAGACTACTACCGATGCTATGTACTATGTGCCATCTGTATCTGATGCTCCTGTTTGATTTCCTATCATTCTCGCATGCAAGAAAATTGACAACATTGCATCATGAGCCAGGTATAGCAACTCGGATACATCATCGACCCTGACGCGTGACATTGGAAGTTGTATTTTGCTGTGGCTGAGGAAACTCATCTAGCACCTTTTCCTTTCCACTGACTGTGAATGTGGCCGACGGGAAGTCCTGTCCGACATCTACCTCCAGCTTATAGGACCCCGGATACAGCACCAGATCTCCGTTCTCAGCAGTCCTGGCAACGGAACCCACCGAAACATCCAAATTGACTTGCTGGCTCTGTCCGGGTTTAATCCCCTTCGCGCGACTGTATCCCACCAGTGTCTTGATAGGATAAGGCTCCGGCCCGACTCCATCAGCGGTCAAGAATAACAAGGCAACGTAATCCGATGTCACCTTCCCTGTGTTCGTCACCGTGATAGAGAAAGTATCAAAGAGTTCCGTATCAATCGGTGCATTAGTAGCACCATGTGGTACAGAATCTGTGTTGTACGGACCATACTCGTCGTGATCCCATGACACATTGAACGTTGTATAGTGGAGACCAAAGCCGAACGGCAGCACTGCCTGGTCATACCATCGGTAGGTTCTTCCTGGGTTCTTAGATCCTGGACGAAGGGTCATGTCTGTCATGGGGAGTTCGTCCACATAGCTGGCAGGGTACTGTGTTATCGGGAGACGCCCAGCAGGTGCTGATTTCCCTGTTAGAATATCGAAGATGGCTGCGCCACCCGCTTGACTGGGATAACCTGCCCACAGGAGTGCGCCGACACCAGCATTTGCAAGGAGGGAGGAGTCGTCCACTTGTCCACCGCCAAACTGCACCACTATTAATGGTTTCTTTAGGTCGGACAACTGTTCGATCAAATCCAGCTGATTTCCGGGCCACACAATAGTTGTGCGATCCAACGTCTCTTTCTCAATTGTGTTATCTATGCCGCCCGCATAGATTACAATATCTGCTTCTTCGGCGGCGGAGATGGCTTCTTCGAAGCCGGCTGAGCTGTTTGAGTTAATATCTGTGCCTTGAGAGAATCTAACCTTGTATCCCTTGTGTGCGGCTGCCCAGATCAGCGTCCTAATGTATCTTGGAGGTCCCTCGTAGTTTCCCTGCAATTGGTTGGTTGCGTTCGCAAACGGGCCAATTATTGCTACCGTTCCGTTGTTCTTCAGCGGGAGGGTTCCATCGTTCTTGAGCATAACGATACCTTCGACCGCTGCCTTGAGGGCAAGTTCCTCGGCGGCTGGCGTGAACACGTCGTTCCACCCGATCGATCGGTAGGATTGGCCCTCTGCAGGGTCGAAATAGCCGAGCTTTACCAGAGATGAGTATAGTCGTATGAGCGCCTGGTCCAATGTCTGATTGGCATACAAACCCTGCTGGAGTGCACTGCCCAGATATTCCGGGAAGACAGACCCGCAGTCCAGGTCCGTTCCGGCGTTCAGAGCAGCCGCGGCAGCATGGGCACCATCGGCGACGTAATGATGGTCAGCGTAGATGTTTTCAATTGCGCCGCAATCACCGGTGACCCAGTGGCCAGTTTGCTCCCATCCCCAGTGCTCACGGAGGAGAGTCTGCAGCAGCCAGCGATCTGCGCAGGTGGGGATGCCGTTTAAGGAATTGTAACTGCACATCACGGCGTCGACTTTTGCATCGCGCGTGCATGTCTTGAAGGGAGGAAGATAATACTCGGATAAATCCTGAGAGGATACAACGGCATCGAATGCGTATCGCTCGATCCCTTCCCAGTTTTCCATATCATACGCTGCGAAATGCTTGCACGTTGCGACTATCTTGGGTCTATCAGGCCCGATGCCATCCTGAAGTCCATCCACCAGATGGTAGACATACCGAGAAAGATGCAACGGATCTTCTCCAGGAGTTTCTTGGCCGCGGCCCCATCGCGGGTCACGGAATGGATTAATATTGGGTGTCCAATAATCGAGACCTGCATGGCCACTGTTTCCGAACGCTCGAGCCTCAGTGCTAATGACCGTGGCGACTTGCTTGATAAGGTCATCATCGAAAGCAGCACCGAGAAGAATGGGCATTGGGAAGGAAGTCGCGTAGCTGAAGTTCCCGCTCTCGGAAAATGACACACCTAGGCCGGCAGCTACTCCATGGAGGGCCTCGTTCCACCAGTTATAGGCAGGTAGGCCCAGTCTAGGTGCCCCGGACGATTCGTACCTGGTGTTGTTGATTTTCTCCTCAAGAGTCATGGCCGCCACGAGTGATTTGGCCCGAGATACAGGGTCGAGTGATGTGTCGCAGACATTGTTGTTGCTTAAGGGGCCGCTGCTACAATCTGGAAAGATGCGCTCGGTCGAAGCCAGGGATGTAAAGAGCGAAAGTGCGGCAAGAGGCTGCAAGAGGGGATAGAGGTGCACCATCTTACTGAGCGCCTAGTGTGACTACCTCTGACCAAGGCATGACGAGAAGATGCAAAGCCGCCTTTAAATGCCCGCAACCTGAGGGCACTCCTGTCAATTGAACTTACCGTTGGGAAATGAAGGATCATGCAATACTGCCTTGACACAAAACCGGCTGATATCCATGCTCACATAGTAGTTATGCATCGCTCTGGCGATGGACAAACTCTTCACCTGGAGAGCTGTTTGTCCTTCCGCCAATCGCAGAAAGTAGATGGCTACCCGATAACCTTGTCAATATGCAAGCAATTAGCCTGAATTTCAACTCCTTGCGGAGAATGCAGATCAATGTGCGGAGATACTGCGGAGACAACTACGATTTTGCCGTATTTGCGTATGAGATGGGACTAAATGTTGTCCGACAATGCCCTCCTGTTTGATGTATATCTTACAATCTCATTCGGAGTACGAAGCTCTGCTACACATTCACCACCGTGTCATGTCACATTTATTATTATATTGTTGAGGTATATATACAATGTCAGATGAACATCAAATCGCATATCGAAACTCCGGATTCTCCCGATCGGTTAAATCCAAGAATTCATGATTCTCCGGTATGACATACGCATCACCAAGCGCCTCCTTTTCTTGGTCCCTGCGGCGATTTTCCCGGATCGACAGCCAGCGAATTAGGCAAAGGTCCAGCGTGACAAGCACGTACAAGATGACGATGGAGATCTTGGCAGGCAGATACTGCGGGGCATCCTTCGCCTGGAAGGTCTGCGGCGAAATAATATTTCCGACCGTGTAGGCGATGGTCTGGATACATGAGACAGTGATTTTCTTTGTTGATCCAGCGATGTTGGTACTTGTGAGGCCCAGGATAGTGGTCCACCCGATTGGAATGCCGCCTGTGAGATAGTAGCCGACGAGGGCGGGGGCCTTGTCTGTTGTTGCCATGAGAATGGCACCCACGATCGACGGGATGTGACCGATTATGCACCAGAGGAGTCGCTGTTCAGTTTTCATAGCGAGGTAGGTCAGCCCGATGAGGGCGACAACCTCATAGGCACCTAAAGGTGTCACAAGAAGGAGACTCTTTGTTTGCGAATAGCCCATGCCGGTGACGAGAATGTTCCCGAAACTAGTCGCGATGGAGTTCGGTACATTGGCACCCAAAACCCAGAAGGAATACAGCCAGGTGTTCGGGTCTTTAAGCGCTTCATACACCTGGGCTTTCTTGAACACGTTACTGCCGATGCCCTGGACGTTGCTTCGCAGGCGCTCTGCGTGTAGGGCCTTCTCCTCCGGAGATAGAAACCCAGCTGTCACAGGCGAATCTGGCAGGATGAAGAAGAACAAGATGCCAATCACGACAGTGAACAGTCCCAGGATGAGGAAAATTACCTGCCATCCGCGAAGAGAAGCGGTAGGATCGCCACCGATATGAATGGCTACACCGTATGCGATATACCCGCCGAACATTTGCGCAAAGCCACACATCGAGAACCACAATCCGACCCGAAAAGCCTGTTCCTCCTTACGATACCATTGGGACGTGAACACCACCCAAGCCGGTACCACCGCGGCTTCGGCAGCACCGAGCAATGTACGGCATACCATCAATGCAGCAAAAGAATGGCACGCGGCCATGCATGCCAGTATCGTGCCCCAGACCGTCACATTGAAGGCGACGTATCGAGCAAGGGGAAATGCCTGGATAAGACGGGTCGTCGGGAATTGGAACGCCAATTGACCGAAGAAAAACATGCTGGAGACCCAATTGAACTGGTTTCCATGAAGATTGGCTGACTGCCGAAGACCAGTCACACTGGCGTAACTGATAGCGATTTTATCCAGATATTGCAGGAAATATACGACGCAGATCAGCGGCATCACGTACAGATCGATCTTGCGGACTAGTCGGTGCGAGGCCTCGGGGTCAAGAGTGCCGGCTTCACCACCCGCCGCGAGAAGCTGAAGCGCGCCATCGCCCTTGATCGTTGATTGACTAGTTGCTGACGATTTGATGTCGACATGTTTCTCATCTGTGGAAGGGGTCGTAGACGATGCCATTGTCGCAGTGATGCTCTCCCAGTACGCAGCGTGGGAGAAACAGAAACCAGTTGTAAATTTATTTTCATGGCAACTGTGGAGCGATACGACGCTTTAAATCGGCATCTGGAATTTCTTGGCTCTAGTGTCGTATTGCGATGAGCATCCGTGGGGCGAAAAGCACGCCATCGTGTTGACTCTTATCACATTGATAATAACACTACCCGCTCTGACTCACTGACGGCTTCTATGACATGAGGTTATTAACAACCTATCCATGTTTGGAGATGATATTTAAGGTCCAAAGACTAATATAGTTAGCCCAACTTAAATTAGGTCAGCATTGCACGGACCGCTGCAACTGGCGCATATACCACGACCCTAGAATTAAGTCCCCTTTCGTGTCACAGACTCACAATTGAGTAAAAGAGTTAAAGATCTAACGTCAGCATCAATAAACTATGAGCCGTGCAGACATTATTTCAACTTGGGCCGTCTCTGCCTGCCAGCATCAATGTCCACTGGGAGGGGCCTGTCGCAGACTGCAATAGATTCATGCTATGCTCATTGCTCGTCTGGACCTGCACCAAAATCGAGAAGCAGCTTAACAGTCGAGGGGTTGCAGATCCCTTGACTTTGAAGACTGAAAACCAACAGTTGCCTCCTATGACTTTATCGAGGTGAAATGAGACAGGTCACAAAGGACTATCCCTGGTCGCTGACCTGGCAGCCTGCAGCAGCTATATGGAGAGCTGTTTCATTTGGAAATGGTAGCCATGGGCGTATTGTTTTGTTCTTGGAACTACGAGCATATGATGTTGTTTATGGGGCTCACGTATGTATGTCTCTATATCAATAGTTAGATCCCGAAAGTCAATAGTCGTTCAAGAACACTTTATACATGCCAAGTGTTCTCACAAGCTCGGCTTAATCCCCTCCCGTGCGAGAAATTCCCTGATTCCATAAGGACCATAATACCTTCCATTGAGAGGTATTGCATCCCATAACTTGTACAGGATAGATACCATGCTAGTGCAGACAGGAAGCTTGTTTTCCATGGTCAGAAAAGTAGCAATATAATCCTCCTGCTCTTCCCGAACGGTAATACATGATCCGACGTGAAACAGTGACCAAAGGAGTGTTCCCCATGCGTAACTCGACGGCGGTAGGGTTTTTAATAGTCTTCTGGCTTCAGACACACAACACGAGATCTGGCCTTGAATAGGTGGTGACGGCATGCCTGGGCCATTGAGTGCACATCGCAGCGTTATAAGTAGGGCCATCTGCTGAAACATGGCAGCTGCTACCTCGGCTTCGTCAGGCCCATTGGGGGCCCCTGTCCCATTCCATGGCGCTGGTACTACCCATAGTAGGATCTGCTGTTCGAGGGAGTGGAACTCCGCAATGATATCTGGATCAAGATGTCGGGGAGAAGACAGGGCTGGTTTCTCAGCAAAAGCGCCGATTGATGGGATCATTTCAAACAGCTCGTACGCACAGCCGGAAGATCGCCCGCGATAATAAGCTCGGTATGAAAGTGGTGAAAGTTGTAAGGATTGGCTCTCGGTGGGCGTGTAGTTGCTGCTCTTTATGGGGCCAAGGCCAATATGACTGTTGACAGTACTAAGAAACATGTACTGCTCTGCGATGAAACATGCGCAATCCTCATCGACTGTGTCTAGTAGATTATTCTGAGACGCTAACAGGGCACAGCACGGTAGTAAGTGCTGCATCACTGTGCCCTTTGTATCTCCGTCTATTACCTGAAGTCTTAATTAATATACAGCACTTGAGAAGTCAGCCACATGCCGAAGGCAAGTGGTTATAATCCAGGATGAAGAGGAGCTCACCTCAAAATTACACAACGCTAGGAGCAGCAACACTATCACCACGGGGTTACGATTATACCCACTCCCATGCTCTGTGATTAGATACTTGACTGCCCGTAGCGCAACCCCATAATGGGAAAGCGCGACAATATGCGATTGTTGATCATCATAAGACAGATGAGAAGCGCTTATGGCAAAGACAACATGAAGGAATCCATCGTTTTGCTGCGCCAAAGGCAACATATAGGCGAGGAAAGGGTTATTAATGACATCTCTGACTACCAGTCTCTGTGCTGACCTCTCGATGTAATGCTGAAGTAGCCGTTGTTCACCCGATCTCCCACGGAGCCTAGGCCAAAGCGATAGGGCACGGTTCGGGGAGAGGGGACGCAGTGATGTCGTATTCTGGGACGGTTCGGAACAGTCGGACCCCGCGGACGCCGAAGCAGTGGTCGTCTTTCCCGAGCATGGCCAGGAGCAGAGCAAATGATTGCGTACACAGCCGCCGCAGATTGGTTTAGTCTCATCGCACTTGGTGTGCCGGACCCGACAGCTGAGGCACCCGGATTTAGTCCTCTTGGCATTCCTTCGTCTGTAAGGGCGAAAAGACCCTTCGTCGTTGGTGCTCTTGAATTGGAGGACCCCGTGCATGGTAGCTTCTGGCCAATCCTTTGCTTATTGGCAGTGGGGAGAGGATACAAGGGATGTCGTTGGATCCAATGTCCACGTTAATGGATGGTGAGTATGGATCACATTGCGCTAGTCCCCATATGGTTAGGCGATGGGCCCATAGATAACGTCGGTTATCCTCTTTTGGTATACCTTCACTTTGTCTCCAGCACGCAGTAGGTTCAGAAGGAGTTGATGAGCAGCTTGATACTAAGCACCACCCAGTGGGCCATTCTCGGTCCACTGTATTTCGAAACAACGAAATTGAATTGGTACGTGTCAGGTGGGTCCCAGTGCACCAGGTCCTCGTTCCGTAAAAATGGTGCTATATAAACAAACCGACCTAATTCCATCACTCTCCGTCGGCCATTCTATGTTTCGGAGAGAGTGCCAGATCTTGAGCTCTCCTATCGACACCATGTCACAAAAGCACCCCGAGTCTCCTCCATTTTTTGACTTCATTGTGACCCCGGAGACCACACAAACCGCTCCGAAACAGGACTGTGGAGTTCGGACTACAACGGTAAGCACAATTGCGTTGTCAAACAAGAAACAAGAATGAGAGGCCGGTTCAAAATCGAGAACTTGTGATAACACTACGTATTTGTATAGTCTCCCGCTATCAAAAATGCCCCTCTTCCTGCTGACGGTGCCGGAAACGACACATGGTCTAACCTCCTCCTCTTTTCCTTATTGATTGGTGTGCCCTGGTTTATATCCTACCAACTGGGCGGTGGCCTCTACTTCGCCATTTTCATTGCAGTATGCACCGCAATCCCTATCCTCATGGCCTTTTGGACGATTTTCTCCTCCATGTCCCCCCGTATGAATGAAAAGGCAAAGCTTCCGGGTCGGCCTGTTGAGTATTATCTCAATTTTCATAAAGAGAGCGATCGCGCCCGGTGGAATGGCAAGAAGAAAATCCCCATTGAAGTCTTCTACGAGAAGTATTTCCGTGGTGAGGTGGATTTCAAGAATGGGGATTGCTTGGAGAACCTCGAGTATCGGCATGATTGGGCCAGCTTCAGCTTTTCATGGGGCGTATTTAAGCATTTCCTGTTTGGGTTTGTACCTGAACTCATCGTTCATTCTCGCTCTCAAGGTACAAATAACCCCCCGCGGATTGATCTTAGCATTGCTCTTCGAGTGAGAGGCCAGTTTTAGGGAATGTATAGCTAACGCATGAACAGACGAGGAACAGGTGAGCGGCAATTACGATCGCGGCGACGATTTCTACGCATGGTTCCTCGGCCCGCGTATGATCTATACCTCTGGGCTTATTGGCGACATCAACAAGGAAGAATCCCTCGAACAGCTTCAGGACAACAAACTTACTGTAGTCTGCGAAAAAATCGATTTGCAACCGGGCGACACCATGCTGGACATCGGCTGTGGCTGGGGAACTCTAGCTACCTTCGCAAGTGTCCACTACAAGGCCCATGTCACTGGTATCACGTTAGGACGCAACCAGACGAAATGGGGCAACACTACCCTTCGCAACGCTGGTATCCCTGAGTCTCAAAGCAAAATCCATCGTCTGGATTATCGTGACTCTCCGCGGATTCCGGGAGGATACAAGAAAATTACTAGTCTTGAAATGTCGGAACATGTGGGCGTTCGCCATTTCCGCGGCTTTTTGAAACAGGTCCACGATATGTTAGATGATGACGGTGTCTTCTATTTGCAATATTCCGGTCTTCGAAAGTACTGGCAGTACGAGGACTTGATCTGGGGCTTGTTTATGAACAAGTACGTTTTCCCAGGAGCAGATGCAAGCACGCCTCTCGGATGGGTCATTGATCAACTTGAGGGAACGGGATTTGAGATCAAGGGCGTTGATACTGTCGGCGTTCATTACTCTGCTACCCTTTGGCGGTGGTATCGCAACTGGGTTGCAAACCGTGAACACGTGGAGGCGAAGTATGGTCCGAAGTGGTACCGAGTAAGTGTTTGATTCTATCTGTACTTGGAATCGTTCCTAATCAAAAATTAGACCTGGGAATGGTTCCTTTCTTGGGCCACCGTTGTCTCCCGCCAAGGAGGTGCCACATGCTACCAGATCGTCCTGGTGAAGAACATCAATTCTACGCACCGAGTGGATGGCATTCCGAGTCAGTTCAATATCTCCGGTGGGATTAGATCGGCGATCGAGAAGATTGGAAAGATGCCCAGTGCATTTATCCCTTAATCTGCTCTCTAAGTTCAGGACAGTTGCTTGGTGGTTCCTCGCCCTGAGTAACCACCCGAGCATGAATAGAAGAAAGTCGGTATACGGTTATGTATGACACCTTGATGGGATTATATCTCTTATGTGATAATGAAGCCGGGTCTGCCTAGCGACGCTTTATGTTTTGTCATGTACTATCTCTTTAGAAGGCTATGACGTATCATGTTTCCTGAGATCCAAAATGCAATCTCCTCTCATAATGGCTACACCAGGAATGGTCGATGGTCAAGGTAGCCATTCACCGATGAAATCATCGTACGTCCAGTACAGTGGGGGTCCATGATGGACAATATCAGATAAGGTTGACATGTATCGCGTTTAATACGATTGGCATTCACCTTAAAACTTGATGCTGACCATATCAACCAGAAAACTCTCTCCCTTGGTGTCATTGGTACCTCTTGCTATGATACACCTGCAGCTACTGGACCCTGTTGTGCCAGAAATGTTTTCCAGAAGCACTAAATATAATAATTTTAAAAGGAAAGCTTAGGAGCACTATTATCTTCTGGAATTCGAAAAGAAGCCTGACGCCCAGCACGGGTCTCGTATCACTCATTGTAAAATTTGGTCCAGTTTATAAAGTGCCAAAGCCCTGCCGATGTGAGACTCTTCCGGTAACGGGGTGAGATCAGCGGTTTCCAGATTTCCTGGATACGTATGTGTGTCATGAGTCTATGTGTATATAGTTTCGCTTTCGAGGGAAGTGTTCCTGTGTATGAAGGAGAGACTCTCTGACTAGCCCTGTCTAGCTGATCCTTCACCTGCGCGGTGTTAACCTACTGCCGTGCCCAGACAATGAAGGATTTAATTAGTGATAGACAACGGAATTGATTCAACGCTAGCATGCTATCATACTTCTTGCATTGCAAATCAGAAGCAAAAATATCAAACCTATAATTCGAAGACTAGTTCTCATCCTTGGCCAATCTTAAAATGCCACCATTCTTTTCTTCCATACGAAAACCAGCCCTTATTGAGCAAGAGCCTCAACAACCTCCTTAGCACCTCTATCTCCCGACCTCAGCGCACCCTCATATACCCCTTCCATTGTAACGCAGTCTCCGTTCCCACAAAATGCACACCCCCAAACGGCTTCCTCACGGCACCCTTCCCAACCTGAGAAATCACACCCGGGGGCATACCCGGCTCAGGCCCACCATGGAAGAAATCCTGCTTGGACCACTCATACTCGAGCACATTGATAGGCTCCGGGACCTGGATCTTCTCTCCAGACGGTAGGTTGGTATTCTCCAGCGCGGAGCGGAGTTGTTCCCACGCTGTGTGACGTCTCTCGTCCTGCGAGAGCAGGGACCATTCGCGACCACGGCGGCCCACAGTAAAGCAGGCGATGGACCACTGCTCGTCATCTGGGAAGCTGTTATCCATGGTGAAGGTGAAGGGACCCGTCTGCGATTGGATGGCGCCGGTGAGGCCCGCGGTGCGCCAGAAAGGTTTCTCAAAGACGAAGATGATTTTGCTGTAGTAGCCTAGTTTATTTCTGCTTGCGAGCAGCTGTTTGTACTCAGGGAGGGGTGGGGTGAATGTAATGTTCTTGTAGAGGGGAGTTGCAACGGACAGGATGACTTTCTTAGCGTGGAAGGTGGTGTTGTTTGCTGCTCGGACGGTGCAGGTTCCTGTGGCTGAGTCTTGGTTGATCTCGGTTACGGGGCTAGAGAGATAGATGGAGCCTGGTTTTAGCTCTGCCGCCATGTTTTTGGAGATTGTTTGGTTGCCTTTAGGGCTGATGTTAGTATCGTAGGTTTGCATGGTGGGTTTGTGAGATTAACTTACCCTGTCGAACGCGGAGCTGCTGGCCTCCATTTTTGCCGTCCGAGGTTATGGCCTCGAATCCGTTGCCGGCCTTCAGAGAGAGCAAGAAAGCCAGCATGCTGACTTCGTTGCCATTCACACCAATCAAAGATTGAATAATGGTATCGAACAGATCGGCAATCAACTCGGACTGGAAGGTCTGCATGCAGTATTCCTGGATACTGACACTATCCAGCTCTTTCGCGTTGGGGCCAGAGCCGGGGTCTTCCAGATTGACGTCGGAGACGAGCTCATTGATATGCGCCAACACCTGAGATAATGCCTCCTTCTCTTCCTCGCTCACCTAGACACCCGTGTATTAATTAGTACAAGCCAGCCAGAAATACTTTTGTTCAAGAAAGGGTACCTACCGGAAGTTCACCGTGTTTGAACAATACAGAGCCCTCAGGGCTTTGGAAGATATCATAGCCTGGGATTGCTTGTGTCTCGACTTGCAGTCCATACTTCTGGACCAGCTTATAAATCTCGCTTTGCGTGGTGTCATTGATCCAGGCGGCGCCGACATCGTTGACTCCAGGACCACTCTTCTTGGACGGCACGGTCAGAGTCTTGCCTCCTACACGGTCAGTAGCTTCGACTACTGCGTAGGAGAGTCCGGCGGCCTGCACACCCAAAGCGGCCCGTAGCCCGCTGAGTCCAGCGCCGATGACTACCACGTCCACGGTGTTGGAGGAACCACTAGTTGATTGAGATGCCATCTTGATAGAGGTCAGATTATATGATGTGTATAGACTACAATGGGAAAAGACTGATGGTATGAACATCAGCGAGTTTATATGCTTCTGGTAGACTACCCGAATAGGAAACACATGCGCCGAAGGCGATAAGATAGCGCGATTAGGGTAAACGAGCTTATCGATAAGATCGGGCTCCGCGGCTCCCGTCGAATTGATGGCATCTGATAACACAATGATCTACATACTGCGAGATTGATCAATCGGCTGCATTCATTCAGAACGTTGGGGACAAGGCAAATATTAGAGGACTGGACCGTTCTGCTTACCAATATTATAAGATTGTATGGTTGCCTCCAAGACCCGGTTGCAGCAGAGTGCACAACGATAGCACCTGATGACAGTAGTATACCATGGAGAAGTTTCCAAGCATTGTTTGACCCTGATACCTTCTTCCTGTCGTATAAACTGCAAGCGAGGCCTGAACCAATATCGTCTTCATCGGCCTGTAAAAGAAAACTCCCTGGGTGGGGCGCGGGTGCAGCTCTCTACCGATTGAAGGCCATAGCTCATAATATCTGAAGCGTGCTCATCAGGCCAGCCGACATAGACAGAGATTATAACACAAGTATTCATAGATAAGGAATCCGTGTATATGAGGTATCGTTCCCTCTCAGACGCCAATTGCGAGATGGCTGTTGTGGTTCTGTTGGAGAGTGAACGATTACTTCTCGGAACCTATCGTCATTTAATCATTACCTATTGAGTTCCGGTGGTATGCTACAAGTATGTTCTTCTTGAGCAGCCGTGATGGAGTCTTGTTGAAATCAACATAGTCGCCCGTTTCTATTACGCGCTACCAGGAAACTTATTTCATGGCTCGCTACTCATAGCACGGCTGCATGCGATGACAGCATGCACCCTCCTGTTTCATGACCAAAGTAAAGATGTATAGCATGGCAGGCTTAGCCACTAGCATTGAGCATATATGATAACCAAGGATCGGCGGGTGGCTTTGTTCAAGCCTTCAGGGCGATCGCCGATCAGCATAAATTAGAAACATTATGTAGTCTTCTTTGAACAGTGTACCCCCTTGTGTATTCAACCGGGGGGGTCTACAGGTGGCCTGACACTACAGGCAGAGGCAAAGATCGAGTGAGATTCCGGATACGAGTTCTTTCTCGTCCAAGAGTAGTACTTCACCAATTGGTAATTCATTGCAGTCACCTGGATCTGTCAAAGCCCAAGGCGAAGAATGTATTGGGGTATGCATTATAATTATGTTACACT
The DNA here is from genome assembly GCF_001204775.2 of Aspergillus nomiae NRRL 13137. Lineage (NCBI taxonomy): Eukaryota > Fungi > Ascomycota > Eurotiomycetes > Eurotiales > Aspergillaceae > Aspergillus > Aspergillus nomiae. The sequence continues at coordinate 44,312 of NW_015378100.1, forward strand.
GTAAATATTCTCGTCAAATAGCGTTGATATTCATCATAGCCTTCGCATCACGCATGTTCATCCACCAGGATAATACCCTTAGCCCAAACCTTACACAGGTCATAATGCTCCGCATATTCATTCCCGAAGGCAACAATGGCCGGATGAACTATGATCAAAGCATTCTTACCGTCTAATCTTGTGTCGTCCCCACGTGGACGATGAAGGGCATGCGCACTCATTACCGGATGCTCTGCCCGAAATATGGGGAGCTCATCCATACAGTAACACCGCATGAAGGATCGCTGCGTCCACAGGGAGATGGCCAAGTCGCCAGCGGTCTGGTAAAGCTGGTAGAGTTCCTGGTTGCGCTGGATCGCCCATGAATCATTTCTGTGTCGGAAGAGTAACTGAACAGGACCCGCGAGGAAATCAACCGCAAGCTCACTAGTTATAGCTTCCACCTTCGCGCGCAACGGTGCATTGTGCACGGAGTTCGGGGGAGGTGTGGCCAAAAGCCGAAGAGTTTGCGAACGCCAGATATGGGCTTCTTCCTTGTTGACTACGTTTGGTTAGAGCTCAGTAGGCGCCTTACATGGTAACTCAAGGAACATACCGTCCAGCATCGATGCGTATAGAAAAGATAATGTTTGGGAAGCGTGCGCCGTGGAGGGTTCTTTAGACTCCCCGAAGGCAAAGAAGGGGTTGGCAAAGATTGTTCCGAAGATATCTTTGGCTAGCAGAGCCTGCATAAGAAGAGCTGGGATGTTGTCTGCCATCGTAGACGCTTTCTCAATGAGTGTGGTCCAATCCACCTGTGCGCAATATCCACTCAGCCGTTCCAGGATGGCGTCCTTCTCCTCGATCGGCAAGCTATCAAGCGCACGTATCTCACCGACGCTATAATTTTCGGCCCAATGTCGCATTGCTGCCTCGAAACTCGATAGTTCTTCGCGTATCTGCCGACTGCTTTTGGTGACCCAGGAGCCGCTCCTTGCCGAGCGAACTTGCGCTTGCAGTCGTTTGCGATCATTGTCTAATTCGGTGATTCCTCTCGCCAAGGCAACGATGTGCTCTCCATCTGCTTAACTTTACCGTCACGAGTACGAGGATTCGGCGCGGGTTCGACCTTGGTTGACGGGTACACACCTTCCGGGTCCCCTAGCTCGGCAGGGTTGGGCCCCGGGTGTTCGTCCATAATTTGGCTTGGCTTTATAGGAGGCGAACCCCCGGATTTCGACTTGTTTTTGCGATGCGATGCGCGCTCCGGATTGGGCTCGGAATCTTGCTCCGAACGGGGCCCTTGACCCTGATTAAATGTGCGCTGATTCACTTGCGTCAGGGCCGTGCGACCGGGCGTAAACAGAGTTTATACATACCGCTACAAAACCACGTCCCAGTAGTGATTTTTTCGTATGGATACGCGTCGCAGACCTTGCCAGCATCCCTCGTCCACTTCCATGCTCCTTGTGAGCATGTTCGGCGTCGTGGTCATGGCTAGATTGTTTCTAAGGCGGACGGAACGTTGCGATCAGCCTTTTCCGTTTTTCCGAGCAACGATGTGGCTCTGCCTACCTTTACGCCTGTTTCCATGTCCTCTCTCTTGTCTGCTGTGTGTTGAGCCATGTTCTGCTTCTGCGATCATAAAATGCTCTGAGGTTTGAGATATTGTCAGGAGAGAGAGGGGAGAGCGCTCTCTCATCAGCTGGAAATCCTGGAGAAAAGCGACATGGGTTGGGATGTCGTCATTGGTCGCCCCAAAAGGGGGAAAGGAATCAGGGGAGCGACAGAGGCGGCGCATCATCGGCTCAGTTCGGGGTCCGTGGACGACTAAAAACAAAGGAAAGGCTTCTGGAGCTGCAGGGCGTCACCAGTCATAGACGGCGTTTTCCATTCGGCGGCAATGTAGCACAGCGAGGGTAATAATTCTATAACACTAATGGGTGGGACCAGGATCACAGAGTGGCCCTAAGATCAGTTCTGCAGCCGTTAGGGCAGCTTATTCGGGCCTATCAGTCTGGCCAGCTGCACCGTCAGCCTGCTCAGACCAATCAAGGTTCCAGTGCGACTGCGCAAGGTTTCTGCTCCCTGTCCATGTCTGTGACTCTGGAACTGGCGAGGGCCCAGGAATCGAAGGAATCACATCAAGCGATCCAACAGCAGTTGAACAATTGCCAAGTCGGTGGGTGTGCATGTAATCACTAACGACGAGCTAAAAGTAGAAACAGAAAAATATCCGAGTCAGTGACCATGACGCTAACCCGATTGCGGGAGGCGCCGCTATTACTTCGGCGGCAACGATTAGACCATTGACAGCTTCACGCCTAGACCCAAGAGACTCTTGTTTTTTTTTGTTTTTTTTATTTTCTTCTTTCTTCTTAGGGAGGACGTAGTAGCTTCTAGCGCTTATTGGTCTCGTTTTTGATCCCTTTTTTTGATCTAGTACGGTTCTAATGGGATTCTAGCAGATGCATGGTCATCCACCTTGCCCATTATATATAATTTTATAGCATATGGGACTATATCCCAGTCCGGAACATTTATCACTGAGTATAATTATTCTTGGCCACCGAATCCCCGAAATATTGGGTAAACCATGGGGTAAATAACGTGAGCATAAATAGCGCTCTATTCAACATTGACCTTGACATAAACTCCACAATATCTGGAGTGGAATGCGATACGAAATGTTTTAAGTTGAGTGTTGACTGGCAGCACGGAACGAGGAGACACCAACCCCGCTTTTCGAATTCAACAAAGTAAACCGAGTAATATTCTACTCGATAATGCGTAATCAAGAGAGTATTATGCTGACAAAGGGTATAAAACTTGCCTAATGGGAAGTGCTGTCTCCAGCCGTGGCGCATGAACGTGGCGGTGTTATAGTGGCTGGTATACCATGCCTGAGGCAGGAGAAATCCAGCGAGGGGCTATCATTTGAGGACGACCCGAGAGCATTTGCATGTCCACTATCAAGTTTAGAACCCAGTCTGCTCCTACTCTGCATACTACTCTGAAACAATGTCAAGTGTGTGTTATGATATATATATAGCTTGTTGAGAATACTCTCGTAGCTATTATTAGATCAGTGCTTTGAACGGTAAACGCTCGACATGGCCCGAATCAGAATTCCAACCAATGTTCAGTCTATGATGTGAGATCTGAAGGCACCACAGCAGATCTGAGGTCACATCGGTCCATATTATCAGCGATGAGGAGTAAAAATAGACAACTACAAAACCGGGAAGAGCGACTCAACTTGCATTCATGCGCAACCTTCCCGACTTGCTCACCATGCAGATACGAGCTAGTCTTCGCTCCTGTTCAGTAACGATTGCATAGACAGCTTTCTGTTCGCCGTTCTATATTCAAGTAGTATACAAAGTACAAGTGTATGAAGTGATCTACGTCATGAATAAGACTAATGCTTCTCCATACGTGATCCGCCGCCTCCATGGAGAACGCTAATGCAAGGTGAGCGTCTAGCACAATGCACTGATCTACGATCGTGAGACCCGCCGGAAGTGCCTCGCTTATTATCTTTCAATGTAAACAAAGAATTGGTCATACGTATACTTGTCTCAACGGATTGTTATTGAAGGCAGTCTGGCGAGGTTCACTTTCTCTTGGTACACAACTTCGTATGTGAATGAAGTCGATCTGACGTAAGTGCCCTCTACATGGGCCACGCCTCCCACCTTTTCCTGCTTTCCTCAGCGTCATTGGGAAGTTCTGCTTCGGGCCTAAGATGCGCGGGAGGCAAGCTGCTATAGGAGGGTTCAAAGGCTTGCGGATCAGTTCGTTGATCAAAGGCCTGCCGTTTCCACGTGAATGTGCTGCTTGATAGATGTAAAAATACGAAAGAGTTAGCTAAAATGGTTATTAACTTCCCTGAACATGATGTGGAATAGCCTCATCGACCTGGACTGGGAAGCAGACACGAGATGGAATTGTCATATTGGCCTTGTTCATTCTCCTAACGTCCCTTTCGCTCTCAACCACAGTGCAGAACTTATAATAAATTAAATTCCCAGCAAGACTAGAGTGATGTTTCCTACTAGCATTGCTCTATTTTCTGCGATTGTTGAATTCCCATTGCATACATAGAAGGAAAATCATCTCACATGACAACCAACCACCACCCCGGACAACCGAGTCTAGAAGAACAGTAAGTATTGAATATGCATAACCCCAACTACCCGACGTAAGAGAATGACTATCCAAATACAAAGCCAAGAGAAGCCTTCCCACAGTGACGTCGACGCGGAAAAGTCAATCCCGGGGTTCCTAAACAAGACACCCTGGATAGGGACGTAGTATTGTTCCCCATTGCGCATTTAGGATTGCGGGGAAAGAGCTTGATCTATTTATGTCACTATAGTATTCTTATATTATAACAGAAATGGTGGTCGGGGCAACTTGGGCCGTCATTAAGGTTCTCACTTCTTTGTCTTGACGAAGACAAAGTAACCTCGGCCAGGAACCAGTACGAAAGCATAGTCGGTCAAGCAACGGGGCAAACTTCAAAGTTTAGGAAACAAAGAATGTGAAACCACTAGCCTTCGACTAGAGAGCCCATGGTCGATCTCGCTTTTGTTCTTAGAGTCCGTAGTCCACCTTTGTGGCGCAGCTAGGGCTCTATGCATTGGGTGAACAAAGGATGGGGGTCGAGTAAATTTTAACAATCTGACTAGAGCTATAGTATACACTGTAATATGTGTGGAAATGGCTTCGAGGGCGTTCAAGAGGGTGACACTCGCGCAGACTCTTGTCTTGGATATAGATATTCTTCATTCCAGGTCTGTATGTTAAGGCATTGTGTTGTATACAGTGAAAGTCATATTATTGACGATCACGATGCCTGCCCTCGGAGTGGGTTAAGCTATACTTGATCTTTGTTACGACTATTAGTGTGGCCATCTATTGCCCTGCCCAGGCCGCCACAGGGCAAAGAGGCCCACCGTGACCAAGTTTATATTCAATATTGATCGGCAAGGTTTTGGCTGACCTGAATGCATCAGCCCAAAAGTGAAGTATTGTACGGTCACCTGGCAGACGCTATCAACGGAATGGCTCCGAACCGTGGTGATGCAATCCGAATGTATTGGCTCGATGACTGGGAAGGTGGACTCAATTGTCAGTCAACCCCAGAGAATGTGACCCCGGAAAACCTCTCACCTGTTCACTGACATCATTCAGTCAGAGCGGATACTCTCTAGATGCAGGTTATAAAGCCTCCATAACGCCCTGTTCAGTTTCTTCTTTTTTGTACAACCCAACTCACACTCTCACTTTGCAATCTATCCCGCAACGCCATTATACTTCAACGACTTACGACACCTTACGTTTGAACGAGCACCTCACGATGAAGGCTTCAGTTATCCTCCTGTGTGTCTTCGCCGCTTTCGTGGCTGCCACTGACTCTGATCCCAAGGCGGCTGACAGCACCACTACCGCAGCTCCACGTTAGTGTCTCTCGGTCTACTTGACACAAGGCTATGACCATTTTCCGTCGACATTGACTAACCTCGATTGTAGCTCTGCGCACCATCGCTCCCAAGCAGCCTATAACGTTTAGCGACCTCACACCCCAGGAGCTGAGCTTTTACTTGCAGTACTGGCGGGAGAACACGGTTCCGCCGGGCCCAGGTACAGTAATGCCCGGAGGTTGGAAGTGGCCAGACTGGCCAGACAAGCGTGACAAAGCCCCTCAGGCTGAGAGCAAATTCGACCCGGAGCTGGCGAAACTCATTCAAACCACCAACGCTTTGCCCAAGCCACAAGGAAAGATCAACCATTACGTCGGAGAACAGGCGGAAGACAAGGGCGACTCGAACGAGGACGAGGACGATGAGGACAACGAGGATGAGGACGACGGTGGTGATAACGAGGACACCTCTCCTGCCAGCCCCCTCGAGAAGAGGAAGCAGAAGAACCCTTGCAAGCGTGGGTGCAGAGCTGATATCCATTGCTGCCCTGGCGACAGGTGCTTCTATGGAGTTTGTCTGGGGCCTCAGAAGCCACCTCGTGATGTCAAGCGTGAGATCTACGAATTCTATGCCTCTGCAGATACCGAATCAGAGCGGGACGAATGAGCTCATCTTTGTGAGACCGACAGCGCCCCTCAAGAGTGACAAATGCGTTGTGGGTGTTTGCCTGGGTGCTGTAGGATCTCCCTGAACTGCAGACCTAGTATCTAACATGACCGACATCGAGAGGTGGTGGATAGTTTGCTTGTGATGGACAGGAAGACTGGAAACAGGGTTTCTATTGCTTGCAAGCAAGAATAGGATTTCGCATTGGTGTACTTTATACGTTTTTGATTCATGGTCAACCCAGAGATTGCCATTATCAGTTTACCCTTAATCCTGTACTCTTGTAGGCCTGTAGGCCCTTGTACTACGTGAAAACGACTCATCTACAGAGGCAAGGGGTTAATACAGGGTAAGCAACCCAACTGACGTTCTAGCCCCCAAAAAGATATACGCATGATCTTTATGAACAGCTGACTATATTTGAGCCAAAGACGTATCTCTACATCAAAGGACATATCGGCTAGTAACAAGCATATGATTAGTGAATTTTGAAACGGATCAGAGGAGCAAGGCACGTACAAGGAAAGGTTTTCACGATCCGTCAAATCCAATTGGTTCTTATCCACCAGGTGAGCGTGCTTCGTACCATCATTGTCGACCTCTTCAACCACACCCGTGTCTGCGACGAGTGTCTCACGCTGCAGTAAATCACGGCGCTCGTTTTCCTTCGCGAGATACCATCGCAGGTATATAATGATGATTGAAGGTAGGATGCAGGCGACCTTCAATGGTCAGTATCCGAATCCTTAATGAAATGCGCAATCGGCTACTTACAACCAAGATGATAATCCAAGTGGGATAATACCGCGGCTATCATTAATCTCATTAGTCAAAATGAAAGTGGCCAACAGATCGCTCGTGCATACCTTCCACCGCGGTTGAAAAAGTTGTGGTGAGAGGATGTTCCCCAACCCATATCCGATATGGTACATGGCTATCACTGTGGTCTTCTTAGTATGCCCAGCAGATGCGTTAGCAGCCCAGATCATGACCACTGCATACGGAATGCCGACAGTTGAGCGGATCCATATCCCTGTGATCAGGCCCCATCGATTTGACCACGGTAGGCTTAGCAGCAAGATGCTAGATATAGCCCCGGGAATGTATGCAATGAGAGAAATCCAAGCCCTGCAGTTCTAATAAATTCTCGTTAGCCTGGTCGAAGGTAATTGACTGGTTTTCATGCTCGGCCAAACCTACTGTTGTCTTCGCTAGAACCGCTGCCGCCGAGGCAAGCGAGAAGAAGCTGACTATCCCAGTTACACAACCCAGTAGAGTGGTCTGAAGCACACTGAACCCAAAGGAGTTAATGATTAGTGAGTATTGGTTGGTCATTCCGTTGGCCATTTCCTGAGACCAGGCATGTAGGAAGAACAACCAGGACTTTGGGTCTTTAACTGCCTCAATGAATCTAATAATCGTCAGTTCCTGAGTAAACCTGAAGTCATATGTGTGAAGATAGGACAACAGTGGTATCATACTGGTACTTCTTGAAGTGCTTCTGCTCAATTCCTGAATGGTTCTCCTTTATCCGAAGGATTGCCTGCGCACGCTCTTCTGGCGTAAGGAAGCCGGCACGTAGAGGATTATCAGGAAAGAAGAGCCACACTGCCAATCCAAACACAACGGTCACGCCGCCAGTGATGACTGCGACTGGGTAAGCGGCTAGATCAATTGGTCGCTGCTCATGCGAGGGACATACCCATAAACCATTTCCATGGGGCAAACGTTCCAGTTTTGATCCACAACACCCCGTAGGAAAGTAGACCAGAGGTGATAGGACTGGCGTTTCCGATCGACCACATGATAGGCATCAGAACAGCCTGTTCCTTATATGTGAAGAACATAGACAAGATCAACAGAAAGGCAGGTACGATAGATGCCTCTGCTACCCCTAGAAAGAAACGAACGACGAATAATGTGGCGAAGCTATTGCATGGTATATGAAGAAGCGTAATCCCTCCCCTGATCAAGTTAGCTGAAACTCCAACTGGAAGATTAACAGAACATCTAGCTTTTACCATACGACAAGATTGCCAGCCAGCCATTTTGCGACAGGGAAGCGCTGAAGGGCCCAGTTCTGCGGCCACTCCGCAAGGAGGTAACCAAAGTAGAAGATTGATGATAACCAATTGTACTGATTCGAATTAAGATGTGCATCATCCATAATGCCAAGGATGGCTGAACTTCCCAGCTGGAAAAAATATATGTCAACCATTGCTAATACAATTCTGAAATGGTATACGTACTGTCTGTTTGTCGACATACATGAGATGATATCCCAGACAAAGGAAGGGCAAAATCCTCCATAAACATTTGTTTCTAATTTTTAATGCCTCTTCTGGGGTAGGATCCGCCACAGATACCTTTGAAAAGAGCTTGTAACTCTCATCGGCATATCGTTGACTGAGCTTAGGTGGTTGAACAGCATCGCTGACGGTGCTGACTGTTTCTGAGACCGCTATTTTCGACATTGTTCCCTGAAGGTTGACACACAGACAGAACTAATGGAAGTCGAAGTTCACTTGGAACTCGGGGGATGGGATGGCTTTGTTGTTCTACATATCGTGCGGTATAGGCATAGTACTCCAGCAGCATACACAGTGATCCATTGCCAAGACATGAGGTACTTACAGAATTCGCCGGTGACCTTACAGGCTTTGTCTTAAACTCCAGATAACCTGAAAACTAAACGTTCTGAGCCAATGCGACTGTCATGTTGGCGAAACGCACAATTCGCTGTTTTCGCGTCATATCACGCAAGTTCGGCAATGAATACCAAAACCCGGCGCCGTTATCGGCCAACGAGTTTATTTCACAACTGACCAGCAGCGTCAGTTCGTCTTCGGATTTGTATTGGGTCAGCAACCAGTATTAAGATGCGGGGATGGGCAAGTAAGGATACATTCCGCTGTTAGTGCCTTGGTCGCAGGCTTGCATGATTCATGCACGGCTTGCGTGCTTCCACTCCACTGCATAATGATCGCAAATATCAGATAAGGATTACTGTCGGAAGTACTTGTCGTTAATATTTGCTTATCGGCACAACCCCGGTGTAAACCTCTATAAAGAGGGAGGATATTCCATGTGCTTGTTGTATTGATTCACCTGTAGGGATCACGTACAACCAAATGTCCCAAGAAAAGCTCAAGGTTCTTATTGCCGGAGCTGGAATTGCTGGCCTCTCCGTAGCTGTCGCATTAGAATCTCTCCCGTATATTGAGGTTGAGCTGTTTGAGCAAGCGACCGAGCTTCGAGAAATCGGCGCCAGCATTGCCATAAGTCCCAATGTAAGCCTGCAATCGCAAGGGTTGTTACTCAACTACTAATGGTGTTCAAGGGACTCCGCTCGCTCGAGAAGCTCGGTGTACTAAATGCTCTCGACGAAGATGTGGCTTTTCGTGGCCCTTCTGCCATTCCTATGATTTACAGGTAGACAGCCTGGGCTGAGTTTCTACCATATAAAATACCCAGTGAAACTTACAATATCAATTCAATCAGACACTGGAAGACAAATGAGGTGATCCACCAGGACTATTTTGCCGATGTTTCCCTCCGTCGCCACGAAACAGCGAGATTTCACCGGGGACATCTGCATGCAGCACTGCTGGAACATGTCCCCCTGGAACGTATTCATTTAGGCAAAACTGTGGTTTCCGCAGATACATCGCAAGACAAAGTCACACTTCACTTTACTGATGGAACATCCACACAAGGAGATGTTTTGATCGGCGCGGATGGAATTCATTCGGTATGCGGGTTCTTCAAACGGAGTATCTAGCCAAACAAGACAAGGAGCTCACAGTAGTATAGAAAGTGAGGAAGTCATTCGTTCCCGATCATCAGCTGTTTTCTACTGGAAAGGTCTTTCTACGGTCGACATTTGACGCGTCCCTTGTGGAACACATTCAGGACCTTCCGTTAGATTCCACACATTGGGTATGAATATCCCCCCCAACCATTCAAGTTTGTGGCGCTTACTGGATCGAAACAGTGGGGACCAAAGGAGAACTTTTTCGCCTCTCGACTTGGTATCGGCCTGTCATGCTAACCATTTTCAAGGATCTAGCTGACCGTGCGGCAGGGAAGAACCAGTACACTACCGTCGGCAATTTCGACTTACCAGTAGAGACGGATGGCAAGGTTAGGAATGTACAGTGGGATGCCGAGGGGAATGTGGAAGTACTAAGACAGCGCTACAAGGTATCATTTTCTTCCGGGATTTTGAAAGTAAATGGCTGCTGACAAGATGTTTTTACTAACCAGGACTGGAATCCTGTGGTCAAAGCCTTGGTGGATTCAACTCCCTATACGCGTATTTACCCTAACTACGCTGGCGAGCCTCTTACAACCTGGGTACTTGATTCACGAGTGACATTGGTCGGCGACGCAGCGCATACCCACGGTGGTGCGTTCGCTGCTGGAGGCTCACTAGCTATTGACGACGCTTATGCATTGTTTCTGGCCTTTCAACAAGCTCTGGGGTCGTGCAGAGCTCAGAAACCAAAGAGACAAGAGATCCGAAATGCGCTTGCTTTGTACGATGAGACGCGGCGCCCACATACTGAAAGGCTTTTGACGATTGTCCTCAAAGGCATTGGAGCCCAGGCAACGAACACAGACTCCGACGAGATTTTAGTAGAAAGAGTTCGGAACAAGCCCAACACAACCTGGCTCTCAGAGCACGATGTGGAGAAAGCGTTTCAAGGCGTCTTACAAAACAGATCTGTTGGAGATAGGGTGGAGTCGGCTACAAGTAAGCTCTGAACATTTGCGGCATGAGAGGAGAGTTCTGTGGCTGTTTTAGTAGCGACGATATATCTGCTGCTGGTTAGCTCTCGCTGGCTACCAACGTACATCGGTTAATATCAAAGACTAGTCTTAATTTCTGATAAAACTAGGCGAATTGATTTCAGATTGTTATTCATTAGTACAAGGTAAACCCGTGGTGACCTAAGTGCTCTCTACAGGATAGGAACATGACATGCAAGCTTGTTTATGGACCCGAATTCAATCTACAACAGACACTCGCAAACTCATCCTCAAATCCCGTCCAATTAGCGAGGGGTATTTATAAGAAGTTATGCCGAGAACCGGATCCAGCTCTGGCGAGCTCTAGGGCGGATGGCATCATAATACACTTCAATGTCACAATGCCCCATTGCCGGTGGGTCGACCGCGCCTCAATTAATTACCTAAAATGGTTATTGTTCTTGCATACTGTCCAGATGCATTATTATCGATCTAACCGAGCTGACCCGCATCGCCAACTTCTGTCGCTTGCCAAGGCAGACTATGTACCACCCTCGCCTATTCCAACAGATGCGAGAGATTGCCGAGATGTGATTGACCTTAGCACGGACTAGATCACCCTGAGTAAGGGTAGCCTGGGGTTTCAGAGTGCAAGGGCAACGATTATATAGCTATATAATGATTTCCTAGGTGCACTTGTTCATATACATAGACTTCTGAATCAATAAATTTATATCCTAGACTTCCGGGATGCCTACGGTTCATTTCTCTAGCACAACGAAGACCCCCAGTGAAACTGTCTCGACACTACAGAAAGAGACAGACTCAGCTAGCGACCATGAAATAGCGCCCCTAGGTGAGCTATCGACTGGGCGGAGACTTTGGTTTCAGAAGGGTCGAAAGTACGACCCCGACGCGATTGCAACTCAGCCGTCAGTCTATGATGACCCAGACACTGCACATGAATATCAACCGAATGATGACTGGGAGAACCTGCATCGATTTGACCCCTCCGCAAGATGGACCTGGGGTGAGGAAAACAGGGTCATCCGTAAGATTGATGCTCGGATCATGATATTTACCTCCATCATGTTCATGGCTCTGGAATTGGATCGAGCGAACCTTCAACAGGCCTTAACCGACAACTTCCTGAAAGACTTGAATCTCACCACTAATGGTTGGCCCTAATGACCCTGTTACAGTGCATACAAGACACTAATACATCACTAGACTATAACTTAGGGAATACTGTTTTCAAACTCTCTTTCCTCTGCGCAGAACTTCCTTCACAACTCGTCAGTAAATGGATGGGACCAGACAGGTGGATTCCCACGCAAATGACCCTCTGGTCGGCGGTTGGTATGGCTCAATACGGACTCAAGGGACGGTCATCCTTCCTTGCCTGTCGAGCCCTTCTCGGAATGCTCCAGGGTGGATTCATCCCCGATGTAAGTGAGCATCATAACACCAGTTGTTCAACCTGCTTATACATCCCAGGTCATTCTTTACCTCTCCTACTTTTATAAATCGCATGAGCTGTCTGTGCGACTGAGCTTCTTCTGGACAGCCTACAACCTGGCTGATATCCTCGCGAGCTTTCTAGCCTTCGGCCTCTTGCACCTACGCGGTGTCCAGGGCCAGCCAGGCTGGCGATGGCTGTTCCTACTTGAAGTACGAAACGCAACTCCCCAGATCTTAACACTAGCTAATAGTAATTAAAGGGCCTCATAACGCTGATAGTTGGCCTCGTCGCATTTATCTTAATGCCACCAGGACCTTGCCAAACCGCCAACTGGGCGAGAGGCAAGAAAGGCTGGTTCACACCACGGTGAGTCCCTCCTGCCATACATCTCACCATGGACCTCAAACATAACACTCCCCAGCGAAGAAACCATCATGGTGAACCGCGTGATCCGCGACGACCCAAGCAAAGGCACAATGCACAACCGCGAACCGATAACCCCCAAACTCCTCTGGAAAAGCCTCTGCGACTACGACCTGTGGCCCCTCTACGCCATCGGCCTCACATGGCTCACACCCATGACGCCGCCCCACCAATACCTCACACTCAACCTGCGAGGCATGGGTTTCAACACGTTCGTAACGAACCTCCTCACGATCCCCTGCACATTCGCCCAGATCCCCACCATGATCACCCTCACATACCTGTCCGAGAAATTCGGCCAGTTGACCTGGGCAGCAATGTTCCCGCAGTTCTGGGCTCTGCCGTTCGTGATCTACCTCTATGTGGTTGACATCAATACCATCAATAAGTGGGTTGCGTGGGTGATCCTGACTATATTCTTATCTATTCCGTCCGGTACGTGTATCCTGTCTAATGTAATTTTTGGACGGAGAATGCGAGGTCCTAATGATTCCAATGACAAAAGCACATCCAATCCAAGTCGCCTGGAACTCTCGGAACTCGAATACCGTTCGCTCGCGCACCGTGTCGGCTGCCGTGTACAATATGTGCGTGCAAGCGTCTGGGATCATTGCTTCGAATATTTACCGGAAAGGTATGTTTTCTCCTGCGTGCTGTCATTGTATCCTGTTTGACTGGGGGTAGACGATGCGCCTCGGTATAAGAGGGGAAACCGCGTTCTTGTTGCTTTGGTGGCTATGAATATTTCTATTTATCTGTTTACGAAGGCGTACTATGTTTGGCGCAATGCGTCCCGGGACAGGAAATGGAATGCTATGTCGGAGGAGGAGAAGAGGGTGTATTTGGCTACGACTACGGATGAGGGGAATAAGCGGCTGGACTTTCGGTTTGCGCATTAGACTAGGGGTGGTAGATGCTGTAGAGTGTATTCTAATGTGGAAAGTACTTAGGTGAGAGCTCTAAAAGTTGATTGAATGAAGTTACTGGTTCAAGTTGCGATATAATTGGACATTTGTATACGATTTGCACTTGATATAGAGAATTTGTATATATTGTTTATCTCCGCGAGAGGCTGGACCGTTTACCTATCATCACCCATCCTAACGAAGTATCTTCCCTGTTATGTGGCTATCCATAGAAAATACGATTATTCTAGTCGTTATATTAAGAACACACCCTTATACCGATTTATTCATTATTATACCCCACATACCGCAAACATCGGATACAGAATTCCCCCTAATCCAAATTTATGCCAATTTATGCGATTTAAACTAGATATCCACGAGCTAATGCAGGCCAAGAACGACGATCGTGGATGATGCTATCCATCATCCGGCTGATGTGCTTACCCGCCAAGCACGCGCTCAAACTAGCCCCGACACGAGGAGTGGGTGAACACGAGGCCGAGATCGCAGCTTGCATCTGGATTATCTGGCTCTTCCCCCTGTATGTCTCTTTTATACAGTTCTATGTGAACGTATTGGCCGCTGTGTCCCGAACATCGGAAAATGTATGTTTGTCTAGACTCTTAATGATTAACCTGGCCACCGTGCTTTTGTTTTACCAGGTATTAATCAGGGAAGAATATGTATATAGAATACGATACGCCAAAATAGATACTACCTATCCAGTGAGTAAAGTTATCCTGGTATACCCTCTCTCACACGCGCTTAATGGCCTTCGAAATATGAGCTTTAATATAGGATAGACGAGGTCTTCACCTAGGCCAGGCGTGCTGGATAGCGTTAAGACAGGGTGAGTAGCGTGGCCAGTTCAATTATAAAAATCCCATTCTCTTGAGTCACTGTTTAACAGGTTTGGACGAATGAATCGTAGTGCTATCGTGCATATATTCGAAGCCCAGATAACACTGCGGGGTGACAGGTGGCTATATAAGGAGTAATCCAGGCAATATCAGACCTAGGGTTTCGGTACTGTGACCTTGCCCAGTTGGGTGCGGGCTTACCTGGACTCCTGTGCCTACACTAAACGTCAGATAGAATATGAGTCACGTCTCAAAATCCTGGTCGTCGAATAAATAGACAGATACGCGGCTTCGGCCAATACTTTCGCCAGGAACTTAGAACTTTATGAATGATAATTGATGTATGATTGGTAGCGCGATATGTGACTAGGTGGCGTAAGCAGCATGTCAAATGACTCCATCTCTGTCCGGTTGACAGTCTACGGTCGTATACACACAGTTCACCGGAGACATCCAGATGAGATGGCGAGATATTGCATGATCCCCGGACGGCATTGCGAACTTCCAGAATGACCGTCTTATCAATGGATTCAAGCGATATCAATGGCTCTTCTGCTTGTGCCTGGAACACATGGAGATGCCTGGTATGCGGGGTTCCGGAACACGGCACAGTTGAGATGTCACCATCATGGCGACATGGGACGTATAAAGAGGGTAGGTTGTCGTAGTCTCTTTGTATTCTTGTAGATGTAGAGATCTTGAGATACACAAACCCCAAAGAACACCATATATTATTCGCAAATGGCTCCCTCTGTCGCTGAAAGTACCACAACTCCTGTGGTTCCTATCCTGAAAGGAAATGTATCAGCAGCAACGACGCTCCAAAAGGAGCCCTTGAAGCTGAGCGGGGCTCTCGACTCCTTCGATTCCTTCGATGTTACGCCCGTCATTGGCCGCGAATTCCCTACAGCCAACCTGAAAGAGTGGCTGCAGGCTCCCAATTCAGATGAACTGCTCCGCGATCTTGCTATAACGAGTAAAGATATACTAGACCCATATCAGCGGATTTGTTACTAACTGGTTGTTTCTAGTCTCCCAACGTGGCGTCGTGTTCTTTCGCAAACAGGACGGGCTCGACGATGACCTGCAGAAAGAACTAATCCAGCGACTAGGCCTTCTTTCCGGCAAGCCCAGTACATCTGGCCTTCATGTGCACCCTATCCACAACGGGGCACGCGAGCACGGCGTTGAGGATAACGAGATCAGTGTCATCACATCTAAGAACCATGACAAGCTATACAAAAACCATTTTCATCCGAAGAAGCAAAGCGCTCGGCGAGAGTGGCATAGTGATATCACCTTCGAGCCAATTCCTAGTGACTACACTGTTCTCCGGTTGACTGAGCTTCCCAAGACGGGCGGTGGTAAGTCAATAATACTGTAAGGCTGAAGCTGTATAGAATGTTAACCAGTCAGTATAGACACACTCTGGGCATCGGGTTACGAACTGTATGATCGCATTTCCAAGCCTTACCAACAGTTCCTGGAGACTTTGACTGCGACATATGCCCAGCCTGGGTTCAACAAGGTTGCGAAGGAGAATGACTTCGAGATCTTCACTGGACCTCGGGGTGCTCCGGAGAATGTTGGCGAGAAATTGGAGGCCATTCACCCTGTTATTCGGACGAACCCTGTAACTGGGTGGAAGAGCGTCTTCGCTGTCGGTGTTCATGTGGCGAAAATCAATGACCTCTCCGAGGAAGAAAGTGACCATTTGCTGAGATGGTTCGTCTCTCTGATCGTTGAGAACCATGATCTGCAGGTTCGCCTCAGATGGCAGAATCCCAATGACTTGGGTAAGTAATACCTTTCCTTTACGGCCGCGCAGAGAGAAGCATAGTGTCTGACATGGTGCCGCTGTACAGCTATCTGGGATAACCGCAGTGCCTATCACGCCGCAACATACGACTACAAGGGGAAGGACTTTGGTCCCCGGACGGGTCACCGTGTTGTTGGTCTAGGAGAGCGGCCGTACCTTGACCCAAAGAGCACAAGTCGTCGTGAGGCGTTGGAAGCTGAATCAGCATAAATAGATTTCCAAACTGTTCAGTGTACATAAAGATACTAACGCTGTTATTATGTAAAGTCGCTTCACACTTGATATGAAAGACAATATTCCTCAATGAGAACATCTGCACATGTCGCCCCCACACGATAAGCCGTGACTTGCGTGTGATTGTTCGTCGACATTGGTACCACACTCATACCTGCCACTCGCAGTCCCTCTAACATTGCGGATTCGGAGCGAGCTGTCACCAGTTGCGTCCGGATCGTCTGATCTCCCCATCTTCACTGCCCCAGTCATGTGCCCGGTCGAACCGCCAAATTTCTTCCAAAATTCAAGGATAGCCTCCTCACTGTCCCTGTGTGGTCGAATCAGGTCCCCTATAGTATCCTTAGAGAACGAGGGGTCAGCGCCGAGTTTCAATAGATCACGGTAGCTCTCACGCCTTATGTGGTCGAATCGGATGATCTCTTGGTCCAAGTGCTGATAATGTAGACAATATTATGGCCAACTGTTCTGAAAATGCGCAAGACACAACTATCGAACAAGTTTGAATAACAGACTTTGAGAACGATGCCTCACTTCCAAAAAGCTGGCTTGTTAAGGTAATACTAGCCAGCAACCATAACCGACATAGTCCTGAAGCCCGAGACAATGGTAATTTAAGTATAATAAGAGATATGGCCTCCTTCGGTATCGATGTATTCTGGATTCGACGAGTCAATAGCATGGGACACGATTCACGGTCCGTCGGGCTTTGGCGAAGTGGCAGTGGTTGGATGTTCGAACTGTGAACGAGTATGGTTGGATATACACGCCCAATAGAATTGCTTCTTCAGGATGTCAACATGCCTTTGACAAGCGTTGAAGTTAAAGTCCATTGTGATTTGGTATCTTGGTTGATGCATGGCACGTGCTAGGGCCGACGATTTGGCACCGAACAAATGCCGAAGGGCCCACTGTGGAACCACCGATGCTTACTTGGAGAATGCGGAAATCCTGCTCTCTCTTTTGGAGTGATCGTCGGACGATCTACTCTGTATGCCATAAAGCTGTAGCTGGACTATTAAGATTGACCAGTGTTAAGTTCTGATACCCCCTCTGCGAGTAACAACGCTCAAGTCTCACAAGGAATTTATTAAGGCAGGCTCCCTATATACAATGCCACACCGGCTTTATGTGATCTAAAAAATAGTCATATCCAAGCGCTCGTATAATACACATACCAGGAAAATGATAACGACGAAGTAGAAGTCGAAGTGGTAAAGGGAACGCTCAGGTTCCAAGTACCATAAACGCAACCAGACCACCCCATACACCAACAAATGCAACGGTGACAATACTCGCGCCCGCTTTATCACCTGTTGTGATTGGCTTTAATTGGCTCTTGTCGGAGCTGCTGCCATCGTTGTTCCCTGCATTTGGGTTGCTGGTACTGTTTCCGCCTGTCGATGAGGTCAAGGGCCCGCCCCCTTTCTTTTCCGTGACCAAGACTGAGCTCAGCACGTCGGTGGCACTAATCTGCTCTTCCATACCAACCCAGCCATCCCACTTCGATTCATGCCAGCGCACCCCACAGGTGTTATTGCTCATTCCGCTGCACGATGCGGCAGCCCCTTGTGCGGACGCTTGCAACTTGGGGAGAATCTGGTCATAGGTTGATGGGACCAGCAAGGCAACAAAGGCAAGCCACCCAGTGACAAGGCCCTTGAACAGGATTTCATTGTCATTGCAAACCTCGTTCGGCTCGCAGAGAACCTCGGACATAATGTAATTAAAGTCTTTCGGAAAGAATGTGTTCAGTGTAACCCCCAGGAGACCGTCAACAGCGGTCTTCCATGTTTCCTTTTCGGTCTTCGATATAGCTATTAGTTTTAGGAACTTAGACAGCAACTCCAGGGTTGCCCCCAGCTAAAGGACTGGGGCCGGAAGAGCACTTACCATGTTATACATGTACGCCGCACCAATCAAATATGTGCCATAATTGTACGACCATTGGTTGTTTCCCTGGGATTTACACCCGCCTGCGATATCAGTGGAGTCGGCAACATTCCATGTCTTGTTGTTCAGCAGTGGCGAGGATGCACTCCAATCCCAAACTTTCTCGGCCCATTCCGTATAGGTTTGGTTGTTGGTATACCGAGCGAGACGTGCTGCCAGTTGAAACAATAAACCGTTCGAAA
The DNA here is from genome assembly GCF_001204775.2 of Aspergillus nomiae NRRL 13137. NCBI lineage: Eukaryota > Fungi > Ascomycota > Eurotiomycetes > Eurotiales > Aspergillaceae > Aspergillus > Aspergillus nomiae. The sequence continues at coordinate 62,979 of NW_015378100.1, forward strand.
TCGAGTTCTTCATGGCATAGCCAGCTTGGTATGGGAATATCTGCCAGCGCAGACCACCGCCACAATTGCTACTATCCCAGCGAGCAACTTGCGTGTTGAAAACACCCTGCGCCAGGGACAGCCAGGAGTATCCGTTGTCGACATCGGGGAAACCGATCTCGGCAGCTGTCATAGCGGCGATACCCCAAAAGCCTTGGTCGTCGTTACCCTAGACCACCGGTCAGAATGGCTCGAATGGATGGAGTTGAGCTTCCATACCAAGTAGCTACTATAATTGGCCGGCATGTAGTCTCCGTTGCCAGCCTGCCACTCCATACCCTGACTAACTTCAGCATTGTAGGTGGTATCGCCGGTGTAATGCCAATAGTAAAGCAGGCTTAAGAACAAAGCACTGCCTTCCCACCACTTGTCTGGAAACGCTCCCGGAATCTGACCCGTTTCATTGCCGGAGTACCATAACATCGAACCGTAAGCGGTCTGACTGGCTGCACTTTTAATGGAGTCTATGATAGACAAAAGGTTATCCGTCAGTATTCCGCACACAATCTTTCATAATCTTGCAGTGACGTACCTGCATCATTGATATCAATACTCAGTGCCTCTGCGACACGACCAATCCCGGCGAGGAAAAGAATGGCCCCTTGAAGCCCACCGCGGGGCACACGCATTTTCGAGTAACGTCCAAGTACGCAGCGCGATCCCGAGCCAGCTGAGCTAGAATCTGGGGTGATGCGAGGATGTCGTCGTCCGGTGGGCTCTAGGTGGGAAAGGTTTGCAAAACGGACCAGAGCACACAGTCGGCACCATCGGCACCATTTCTTTTATTAGCTACCGCTAACCAGGTCCGCGCCGCTGCGAATACACCTTGCGGATTGGGACGCCGACCACATCTCCCCTAATAATCCAGCGGCATGATTAGTGGGATTGCGTGTCGGTCCAAACCGTAGAGAGTATGGTTTCAACCGTTCGGAGCAATCACCGGTAGTGAAGAGGACCAGGCACCTACGAAAAGTCATCTCTCATACGTATGCAGTGGAGCCGACGGAGCCAATCTTCTCGCTTCTCCGGGTAGTGGCCAACCAAGCTTTTGCCCAGGAGACGCCGCGCGAGATTAAGACTCGGAAGCGGATCACTCAAACCAACTTTCTGCATCAGCCAGTCGAGAATATACGGGTTCAAGAAAATGGTTGGCTTATGGGTTCCTGACATGTCAAGAGGGTTTTATTTCCATCACCGATATCAAGAAAACAATTTGGGCGTTTGGATGTGCGGCTTCACGTGACCGAGCCCCTGAAAGGCATCAAATCGCGCACTTTCGGGGGCGTCTTCCATCCCCACTTGCGCAAGCTAGTGCTGAATAGCTAATTCTATATCGCAGATCAATTCTAGGGTATCATAGAAAAAGTAGAATAGTAGGACAAGGCAATTTGCCATAACTATTCAACAGTCCAGACCAAAGGATCTGATTAGAGTACACAAGCATCCATCTTGGCGCGTCGGGAGGCTTCGCATTGAGAGAAGACGCAGAAAGAGATTACGGGCGACCAGATCGACTAAACGCGTCAGTCGGTTCTGGTGTCCACATTCAGGCTTAAGTCCGAGCAAAACCCCGCGCGGAGATATTTACTCGAGTTTCTCCGTATATGCTTTGAGAATTTCGACTCTCAAGGCTCTGTCTGTCATGTGACCTTTTTGTGCCTATACTCCATAGGACATGACTATAACATCTTGGATGGGGGTTCTGTACCGCGGCCTACCCGACCAGATCCAGATCTCGACGCCAAGCAGGTTAAATCTAGCTTAATTATTGATGTGTTTCAGACCAGCCATATTAATTTAATTCCGTGAGTCATATGATTCATGTCTGAAGGAATCCTAGTAGTGAGTCGTGACCTTGGAAGATTGATACAGACCAGAACCACTGGTGTTCCTCTTCGGGACCCCGACAAGAACGCGCCCTCATGCTTGGATTTCCCCCGTCCGATTCGACGAGATGGTGAGACAGGTTTCCGTTCACAGCCCGCTCCCGGTAGACCACTCCTATGATGGGTTCATGGGGCGTGAGAAGTTCGAGAAGCTTTTTCTGAGACTGGCAATCCAATATCCGGATGGTTGACAACAAGACCGCACTATTCGACAGGGGACCTACTGGTCATAGATACGCTGTCGATTGAGCATCTAATCTGATAATCAGACCCAGATATAATGACGCGAGGTTTCCCGTTTCCCAGGATTCGCTCGTACTACGTTCAGGGCTAGAGGTTCCATGCATAAGTGGTCTATGAAGAACTGAGTGATGGTGTCGCAGAATTCTGACTGTCTGCATATCTCGGCGCGATTCAATCTCGAGCGACGCTCGACCAACTGAAAATACTGTATGCGTGCCTGCTGAGTCTTCTTACTCGGACACAAAACGGTCATAATCCTACTAAAACTTGAGGCATAGGCGCAATAGTCATGAGACGAGGGCGAGAGCATCAATTGTTCATTATTGCTATCTTCTTCTAAGACTAGTAAACAGCAATTTTATTTCGAGTCTTTGTGCGGGGCATCGCAGGAGTACTTCTTCATATCAATAAGCTCGATGATCCCCTGCTCCTCCAACTCCTTCAAGCCACCCTCGTGATAAAACTGCAAGCCATAACCAGGTTGCCCAAAGAACGGCGCGATTGGCCCACCCGTGACGTTAAACGTTTCGACGACCCTCCATACCCAGTAGTTATACTCGGGACTGTTGGGATACTTGTTCAAGTTGCTTGGCGGAATGGATCTCCACGCGAACGGGGTGTCCCTTGGCGCTAAGTAGCCTCCATATTGAGTTCCGAACCGATCGAGCTCCATGCCTTCCTCAAGGGTGTATACTGTCGTCACTGGGACGCCAACCGAGTCCAACAACGCGCCGTCCTGCTCAGGGTATTCGTATTGCTTGCCATTAGGTGCAAACTTTCGGAGGAAGTCCTGCGGGCAGTAAGACCCGAGAGGGCTATATCCCTTGAACATTTCAGACCACTCGGGGTCATCTGGCGCCGTAAAGACCTTGGGTCCCAGGAGTTTGTTATTGCATAGGGAATCGCTGTTTCCTGTGCTAGGAACGCCTTCGCAAGGATTTCTACCGCATCTTCCCCCAAAAGAAGCCTATCAAGGTTAGTACATCAGCCATCAAACCTATAAACACGCGTGATTTATGATGGGATTACCTCGGGTGTTTGTGAAGAATTACCAAATGGCAATGAGAAGGCTCCAAGTGGGAGCAAAAGCAGTGCTAGCGATGCATACATTCTGTTCAAACTTGAGTATCAACAGGGTCTGCTCTCGAAATGCGACAACAACAGCAGAAATGGGAGGGTGTCCATGGGTCCGGCGCTGGGAGCCGGACGCATTTATAGCCCACGGCCGGTCATGCTAGTTCGGCCAATATCTCGCCCCTGTGTACGGTGGGACTAGATTTCGTGTGAGCTGTTCCATGCAAGGCGATCGCGCTCTGTCTTACTGTCTCCCCACGGTTTCTCCATGGCAACCTAACAGCTGAACTTTGCTGAAGTCCATTTTACGGGACTCGACGCGACTATGGGTCTCTAGCCATGTCGGGCGCCGAGATCTACTCCAATCAAATTTCACACATCCAAAGCGGAGACCAGTGCACGAACACGAGGAGCAGCTCAGAATCAGTAGTTCGGCAGCCAAGACTACTGATCAGGGAACCGCCAAGGGGAAAACTCCGGCCCAGCCGCCAAGCAAGTCGTAAGACGTGTTGACACCGTCTGTTTTCCACCCACAGTGACGAGCCAAGTTCGACAAGAAGAGCATCCCGTGATAAGCGGTAGGCATACTCGTTCCCTGGTCGCCTTGTTGCAGTGTCAACCCTCTCGGTCTCCTGGTTGAGATCGAGGAAACCTGACGATCAGCAGGGTCGTGCCGGAAAATCTCGAGGTGGATCCCTCAGCTCAATTTCGCCGTCTCCACCGTCCAGCTGCCCTTACTTTTACCTTTTCTGAACTCGTTTACCTTCAGTTCCCGCCAGACAGTGGAGAGACCAATCCAATGGTTGTCGAGTATTACTCACACCGCTTGGAAATCTGCAGATCTTGTTGATAATCAATCTGTCCGTGCCCCATTTTGGCTGGTACATGTTTTCATTTTTCTTCAGCTGGTATGCGGATTCGGCCCGCGGCACTTTATTTAACTTTTTTTCTTCTTTCTCTATCCAATTCCCATTATTGACCTCACTTAAGTCACAGCTGGGAAATAAAACAAGATTAGGCTTTCCAGAAGGTCAAACTGTACCTTTCGTGGTTCCATAGAACCCATATACAGGAATTATTCAGCATGAGTTCCATGGAATTTGTCGTCGACTACTCCGTACGGAGTACAATAATCAAAGACCGCAATCACAGACACTAAAGAGGAAGAATTTGGCCAAGACTGAAACCCACACAACTGGAAAAGATCGACGATCCCCAAGCCCACAGATGTGATATCGGATCTCGAATCCTCGTGTCCGTAAGTAAGGAATACCTGTGAATTCAACGTGAACACCACGTATAGACCCCACATTTTTAAAGCTATCAGCGATGGTGCACTACTGGAGAGTTTTAGCATGCAGGTACAAACTTTTCTTCCCCCTTGATGGAGGATCGGTGGAGTAACTCCGTGGATCATCGTGCTTGTTTCGCTGCGATATATTATGAACACTGTGCCATACCAGCCCACCCATGGGATTCCGCGATCGCTGTGAGAAATTTCCATCGCAAGACAGGATCGTATCTGCCATTCTCATATGCTCACTATCTACATGACGATCGTTACACTAAACACTGTCCATCTTGTCCAAGTACCAGCCAGAAACACAATGTCACTGATAAAATGGCTTTTGCTGAATCAACGCAGTTCCGACCTCCAAGTCATGACCGAAGATGATAGTAGCCGAGTATAGCCTCTGCAACCGCCGAATAAAGTTCGTACTGTCCATCCAGCTCTTATGATCACGCAGCAGCCACCCCTGTGCTTGGTTATTCTCGTAGTTCTCCCGCACATGGAACTGGTCGGTGGTCCAGATGAACGTTCCATCCTGAGCCAGGTTGACCTGCATGATGCACAGACCCGGTGTATGGCCCGGGCAGAGATGCAGGGTGATCCCCGTGCACAGGTCCAACTGGGAGTCGTTGAAAGTTTGCCAATTGAGAGACCCGTCTAGACGGAGATAGTCGGCGCTGGTGTTTGTCAATAAACTGGTATGTAACAGAGCAACTATGCAAGGGGAGAAACAACGTACAGGTAGGCACCTTCTTCTGCCTTCGTTCCTGCTCCCCAGCATGCATACTTGAACTCTTCCTCGTGCACATAAATCGGCACGTCTGTATTGAGGAAATGCTCTAGGCCGCCGGCGTGGTCGAGATGTAGATGTCCCATGATCACTGCTTTGACGTCTTTGATATCGTACCCGGCAGCTTTGATGGCAGCCGGAAGACGGTTTTCGGGCTCATACCGCGTGCGAGGGAAAGTGTCCACATTAGCAGGGGGCCATTTCTATTTTAATTCTTAGCAGTTTTCCAACGTCCGTCACGAAATTATGCATACAATATCAATATCCTCTGCACATCCAGTCTCAAACAGAATCAGCCCCATTTCCGGGTGGTCAATGAGACCCGCCAGAACGATCATCTCTCGCCATTTCCGGGCTGGTTGGGGATTGCTGGCTGTGGCTGAGCCCTTTGACATGAACAGCCTGTTTCTCCTATTAGCTTTGGTCGAGACGATAGAAAATTGTGTGCTCTCACCATCCCTCCTCGCAGCTAAGTAACCCTAAATCCAAAAGGTGCATTTTTGTTCCCTCCGGACAGGTATACGCGGGGATGGCCGCCTTGGCCAACTGTCTAGAATTCATTGCAGGGATTAGGTACTGTTGTACGTGTGCTAACACGTCGTTGGGCTTTGTGTGTACGTAGTGTGGTCTATTTAAGAGCTTCCTCAGTGCGGGGTACGTGTCGCTTGATTGCCACCATATTGCGTTCTTCAACCCCGACTGGACTCGTGCTTTTCTTTCCCCACTGTGATTATGCATGTAACCTTGTGATCTGGAATTACGTACTGTGGTAGGGTGGGAAAGATCGTGTTGATCCCTGTGGACAGGTTCGTAGATCGTTTCCTTCGAATTTTGCCAGCTGTGTACATGATATGATAGGACCTGATACAGAAGGTGATGCTTTTGTCACAGTGGTTCTGGCAGTTCTACCCACCATCTTAACGCACCCTACTACAGTCTACAATGTACAGTCTCTTATAGGCTAATGCGCTTTGACCTGTCGGGAAAGGAATCCAAACAAGGGGTCTTGTGTGAGGAAAATATCCCCGATTCCCCATCTCTATAAATTTTGCCAAGCTTTATATCAACTACCATACTGTCCGAAGTTATGCACGGTCATTGGAAACTTAGCAATCGTATACCAGCGATACCAACTCAAAGTTTGGAGCCAAAAGTAGCGCCCAACGGATCATATCCCGCAGATTTGAAGACAGCCTCGACCTGTCTTCTCCGGACACCGACATTGCCCCCATCGAATATGGGCAGGCACACAGCATCATTGAGCAGCACCCCATATTGAGCTTTTGCTTGGTACGCTTGAATGCCAACAACATTCATCCCCTCAATCACACACTGCACCGCATTCTCGGAGCAGAATATCTTAGCTAGATGTGCAGTTTCGGCCGCCTCCGGCAATCTTCCCAGGGAAGAACAAGCTTTCCAAGTCAAGGCTCTACCCGCTTCGCAGCGCATTCTCATCTTGATCAGCAAGTCAGCCACGCTTTGCTTGTGGATGATCGGCTCTGAGCCGTTCCTCGTGTCTGACTTGGCAAACCGAAGCGTCATGTCAAAGCCACGTCTCATCAATGCGACGCCCATTGCTCCAACTAAGCCCGCAGAAGCAGTGAAAGCGGCTTCAATGACCTCTGCTCCCGCGCCGGGCATTGCTATGACCTCTTTGGCCACGAAGTTCCGGAATCGTATATGGGGGCCAGACACAGCGCGATGGCCGATCGTTTCGGGGTGCGATAGAACGGCATACGCATCGGGTGCATTAGCTGCGACATCAGCTCTCGTCACCAAGAGAATCATCGTTTGCCCTTTAGCATCTGCCGTAGAGTATGCAGCATTTTCACACCGACATGTAACGCACTGGATGTCCGCGCCGCGATCGTCCCACCCTGCACAATTGGTTGCCCATAACTGTTCATCAGCATTAGAAAGCTCTTGCAGACAGATACGTCTCGAATCACCAATGTTACCTTCTCCCCGTTAATAATCCACCCATCCTCAACCTTTCTCGCTGTAGTCCTCAACCCTGTTGTCCCGTAATTAGCCGTCCCGCCCGGCTCAGAATGCACCAAGCTTGCCAACGGCACCCCCTTTCTGTCCGTGAATGGACTCAGATACCTCTTCTTCTGCGCATCCGTTCCCCCAATAAGCAACGGGGATAAACCAAGCCCGGTTGCGAGGATGGTCAACGCCACGCTGACGTCAGCAGTATACAGTTCCTCGGTTAAGAGTGCCATGTCAATGAGGCCGTATCCCTGGCCATTGTATTCAGTCGGCACCTGAGCTCGAATTAGTCCCGCCTTGACCGCTTGTTCGTAGAGTGGCCTGATGGCAGAGAACCTCGCTTGCGGAGTCGGTAGATTCTCGTACAGAGTGTGGGCAGTTGCGAGGTGCTTTGTAGCAAAAGAGCGGGCATGTTCCCGGACTCTAGTCTGCGTGTCAGACAACTCGAAGTCGATCATTTTCAGACCCTGGTTTTTGGGATGTGGATGGGGTTGAATACAGGGTAAGTTGTAAGCAGTAACAAGTTGATTAAATATGCGCGATATTGGGAAAGATTCGTAAGATGAAAATGTACGTCAGATTTACCGCGAGGCTGCATCGGGGCTTTTATAGTAGCTGCACGCACGGCCCCTGGTATGTAAGCTGTTCCGTTAGCGCCTTGCTGGCGGTGGAGAATGTAAGCGCACGCATGCATGATATAGAATAATGGACATAATGGACAGATAATCTCTAAATTGTGGAAGAGGGATAGACATAGTATAGCTTGGTGGTACTGTTTTATTTTATGTAAGTAGTACTGGTAGTCCATAACTGCCAATGAGTTAAAAAGCCACTTCACATCTGACCGGGTATTTTCTCTCGTCTGCGTCACGATCTAATGGTCAACAGCGATGCTTCCTAACGAGCGATATCTATTCAACTTCGTTCCTGATCTGCCACACTATTGGTACTACTGGACGAGAGACTCTGCCAAGTATCAAGTTCATTGCATTGGTATAACCATCATTCCGTAAACAGGATGTCTTTACGATAGGGCTATTCAAGTAAACAAAGCACTCAGTTCAAGGCCTTTGAAACTTGACTTTCAAAGACCTATTTGCCCGCTTCAAATATGATCTTCTGCGACTTCATCTGGTTGAAATCATCGTACCTAGAATTTGTCAGTAAGCCGTCTGCAACCATGGGTCGGAAACCTACGCCTGAATCGCCTGCGACAGGGGCCGAATATCGCCAACCATGAATCTATAAAACCGTTAACCATGCCACCAGCCAAGCAAAGCGAAGACCTTACTCCAAAGAGTCCTGCTTCCGAACCAGCAACTCCAAAGCATCCTCAAAGATACCTAATAACCAGAGTCAACACAAACCCCACATCCAGGGGGCAGATACATACTGCGAACAGGACACCGTCCCATCTGGATCTGCAGATTCTTCCCGTACGCCTCATTGCCAGTCCAGGGGATCTCCCCGTTATGCACACCAATACTCGAGATGCGACCCCACGGCCTCAAATTATCAAAGGCCATACGCAAAGCATCGCTATGCCCAACGACTTCAATCGCCACATCAGCCCCGCGACCCTCAGTAAGATCCTTGACACGCTGCTTCAGACCCTCCGCATCAGTCTGGAAATTCCATGGCTCAGCCCCCAGACTCTTCGCCAACTCCAACCGCGACGGAACACTATCAACAGCAATCAAATGCTTAGGGCGATAATCCAGCGCGCTGATCAACGCACAAAGCCCCACGGGCCCACACCCAAACAACAAGACCGTACTCTCTTCAATCGTCGCCCGGTCCATCCCCTTGAACGCATTCCGGGCCGCGAAGAACCCCGTCGGCAGGATATCCGCCATCAGGACGAGTTTCTTCTCATCCACGGCCGCGGGAGCCGCGACGAGGGTCGAATCCGCGGACGGCACGCGCGCGTAGTCCGCCTGTCCACCGTCCAACATCGCGGAGCCGTACAGCTTGCCCTTTGCGCAGCGTGAAGAGCATTTCCGGGCACAGTAAAAGCACTCGCCGCAGTTGACGGTGAACGGGGAGACGACAAGGTCTCCCACTTTGAAGCCGCGGACCGCGGAGCCGACTTCGACGACTTCGCCGGTGAATTCATGGCCCATGATGAAGCCCGTGCCGGACGGCTGGTGGCCGCGGAAGACGTGGAGTTCACTGTTTTTATCTTATCTTAGAATTCGATTCATTTCACAGCGACACCAATGCGCCTTACCTGCCGCATAGTGCCGTATAGCGCACTTTGACGATGACGTCGGTGGGTTCCTGGATCTGTGGGACGGGCCGCTGTTCTAGAGCGACCTTGAGAGGACCTTGGAAGACAACAGCCTGCATGGTGGACATTTCGTTCGTTAAAGCGTAGTGCTAGAGATGTGGTGCGGGCAGTTGCGAGTCCAGTGTGAGATGAACGACATTCGTACCGTCTCCCCTCCATCACCCCACTTGAGGGGTCTAATTGCCTCGGCTGTGACCCCTGTATGGTCAACTTTTGTCACCACATTTTGTTTGCAGGGTTTACCCAGGTTTACTCAGAAGTAGGTTACAGCAAATGGTTCGGAGAATATGGCATTGGTGGGCTATTCTCTTTCTTTGTGTCCAGACTGAATCTCAATATTCATACCTGTTGCATAATAATGGACCTTAAGCGCCGACATGATCTCACTCTCTTTAGTCGTATACACGTATATCGATATCCTTTTAGTTTTTTTCTGTTCTCAGTTTAAGAAGAATTAATACTGATCCATTGCTATAATTTATCCACCTACACTATCAAGCCACAATAAGAAGTAAGTGATAGCATTCAGCATACCAGCTGATTCGATCCAACTTAGGGCAACCCGCAGAATATATAAACAACCACCCCACCCCTAGTACAGCAGTACCTCATACAAAATTCCCGTGCACAACTCTTCAATAGTAAGCCAGGAAAACACCACTAAATAACAGAACCAAATGTACAAGTCTGGAACTCTCGGAAACCTGACGGTCTTTGTTCGGACCGGGGGTAGATCTCCGATCAGCGACATGTGATTGGCCAACGGTCCCTCGCCTCGGCATTGAGCAGCTCTCATGCGGGGACCTCGATCCGAAGAGACTAGTATAACTATACATTCCTGACCTGCAAGGTATTATATCAAAACGACAATCCATTTCGACCTGACCATCTCAAGTGCATAAACCACCCAGGCCACACAAAAGTAACCCAATCCAATCAAATAGAAGAAAACCAAAACAACAGAACAGAAAAGGAAAAGAAATGTCCCCCACAAACCTCCCCAACCCCATCCCCTTCTCTGAACCCCCCTACCTCCGCGGTCTCCCAAGCCCCTACTACACAGAAGGCCACCTGCGGTTCCAAAAAGCCTGCCGCGCGTTCCTGTGGGAGAATCTGATCTCGCACGCCACGGAATGGGAGAAGGCCGGCCAGGTCCCGGACCATGTGTTCGAGACCTTCAACAAGCATAACATGCTGCTACCGATCTGCCGGCGCCCTTGCCGGTCGATTGGTTGAAGCGATTGGGCATTCATGATATCCTGGGCGTGAGGGTCGAGGACTGGGATTATCTTTACACGGGCATTTATTGTGATGAGGTTTGTTTTTTTTTCTTTTTTTTTTTTATTTGGGTTGTTGGTTGTTCTAAGGGTACTGCTTTTCCGCGCGATTTCACGTGGATGAACATGCCACTCTACTACACTGCACCAGTCCATGGAAGAGTCAATACTGATGAGAAGATAGATGGCCCGGTCCGGTCTCGCGGGCCCAGGCACCAGTCTCAGCGCTGGCTTCGCGTTCGGGATCCCCCCCGTGCTCAAATACGCGAGTCGGGAGCTGCAAGAGCGCATGCTGCCGGACATGCTCACCGGCCGGAAACGCACCTGTATCGCCATCACGGAGCCCGAGGCGGGCAGCGACGTGGCGAATATTACGACCACGCGACCAAGTCTGCCGATGGGAAGTTTTACATCATTAACGGGGCGAAGAAGTGGTATGTTTTACGTTCCTGGCTTTTTCTATTCTTTGTCTGCTTTTCTGGTGTGTGATGTATTTGCGATGCTGTGTTTCGGGTTGGGGTTTGTGGGGGGTGAGAGTTTGATACAGAGATTAACTGAGATAGGATCACAAACGGCATCTGGTCCGACTACACCACAATGGCCGTTCGCACCGGCGGACCGGGTGCTGCTGGCCTCTCTGTCATGGTCGTGCCGTTGAAGGGCTACCCCGGCGTGTCAATGCGCCCGATCCACGTCTCGGGCAGCAAGACCAGCGGAACCACCTACATCGAGCTGGACGACGTCAAGGTGCCCGTGGAAAACCTCATCGGCCGCGAAGGCGACGGCATGCGAATCATCATGACGAACTTCAACCACGAGCGCCTGACCATCTCCGTGCAATGTACGCGACAGGCCCGTGTGGCGCTGTCCGCGGCGTTCGGGTACTGCATGAAGCGCGAGGCGTTCGGGAAGACGCTGATGGATCAGCCGGTGGTGAGGCATCGGTTGGCGAAGGCCGGGGCGGAGTTGGAGACGGTGTCGGCGTGGGTCGAGCAGATCTTGTATCAGCTGAGCAAGTTGGAGAAGAAGGAGGCGGATCGGTTGCTCGGGGGTGTGACGGCGATGGCCAAGGCCAAGGCGGCGATGGTGTTGAATGAGTGTGCGCAGTGTGCGGTTCTGTTGTTTGGAGGCGCGGGCTTGACCCAGAGCGGGCAGGGCGAGCTTGTTGAAGGTATGTTCCTTTTCTCTTGTGTTTTCCATGGCTGGGGTTGGTGACTGACGATTATAGCTATCATGAGGGATGTCCCGGTGGCCAGGATTCCGGGTGGTTCGGAGGATGTTCTGCTGGATTTAGCTGTGAGGCAGCTGGTGAAGATTTACCAGACGCAGGAGAAGAAGTTGGGCCAAGCGAAGATCTAGGATGTTTAGATGACTTGTATTAGCTATGTTTCTATTACTTGGTACACATTCGGGTTATACGTACAGATGTCGCAGGTGGAAGATGACAGTAGACATTGAAGTAGATTCACTATGTTCATGTTACCTATGCTACTAGTGAAGGTATACTACGGCTTGTCTACGGCGCGCTTGAAAACAGACCGTGCTCATATAGCGATTGCCACGGATCGGAATAACAAATCAACGGCGATCGATTGGAAGGTGGTGAACACAGGGCACGCCATTGGTCTGCACAATCATAAAGCACCATGACAGCAGAGAGCGACACGCCGCGCAAGTTGACAGAAATCGACGAGTCGAGTCAGCCTAATCTTGGCTGAGTCCACGTTGTGAATCCAGAATACCATGGATTATACCACAATGAGTGCGAAGCAGAATGTGACGCCGTATCTAGCTGCAACAGGGATAGAGAAGCGTGACGGGAGGTTATCGGCCAAGCTTCAGACGCTTTAAAGCGAGCGATGTGTCCTTTCGACGGAGTGTTGCGATACCCATGATACTCGCCGAGTCGCATTGCCGAGAATCTGTAACCGATGTTTGACCGAAACGCACTGAACCCGCTGAATTCAACAGTATCCCGCATTTAACCAGTCGCCATGACCCGCCTTCAACGAATACCTCGTGTAATACATAGTGCGCTCATCGGTAGCAGATTTTGATCGGAATGATTGAGATCGGCTGAGACGACGAAGGCAGTTGCCATGGTCAAGAATGGATTTCGAAAAGATTGCGTTGTGTTGTCCAGAAGGATCTGCGATTAGTCATGCCAGAAGGACCCAGTCGAAAGTCACATGATCAATGTATTGGTAACATGGAAGTGTATAGGTAAAGAAGCTGCAGAGCATTAAGAAGGTAAACATCAAGCCATCACGTCGAAGCGATTCGCGTAAAACAAAAGAATGACAATTAAGAGCCAAATCCCATCGCTAACATCCACAACACAAGCACTCGACACATTCAATACAGCACTCGCAGGTCTCCTCACACAGGAAACAACAGCACATGGCCATCAAACTGTCACCGTCAGCGTTTCGTTCTTTTGTCTGCACAGATACCGGTGGATCATGCTTACCAGGCGGTGAGACAGCCACGGTCCTTCTTCTCCTCCTGGGGTGGGGGCTGCTGGTACTGCATGGGCTGGGGAGGAGGATATTGGCCGCCAGGGGGAGGGTAGCTATGCGATGTGTTAGCGGCGATGTTGCCCAATAACTGCCAAGAAGCGCAACGGGCATGCGAAATCCGCAGAAGGTATTACTTACTATCCCTGGGGAGGAGGCTGTTGACCGTAAGGCTGCTGGTAAGACATGTTGTATCTAGAGAGGGAACGACGGTGGTATCACGGAGGGAGATGGTCAAGCCAACGTAAATAAAAAGGGAAAAAAAGAGAGTATGGGGAAATGGCAACGGGTCAGGAGGTTTTCAGACTTAAGTAAGAGTTGACTTCGAAGGCTCGGGGGGACCAGACCAACAGGCAGAACTAATAGCGGTGATTTCAGCCCTGCTGGTAGACGCATCGGTTCTCTTGGCCCTGCAATTGACGCCTGGGGTCCACCTCCGCCAGCACGATTGGGTCTGGCGATGGAATTTTCATTGACAACTAATTATTGGCAGCCCCCTTGTACGACGGAGTCTTGGCTCTGACCCTTTGTTACTTCGTAGGTGCAATCTCATGCTGTCGGGGAATGCTGGCGCCTAGCCGTTGGTCTGGCAATGTGGACCGCGAACCATGGGCAACTGACGGCCAACAACACATCCATCAACTTTGATCGGTGAGGCCCTGGTGTGGCTGAGGCCGAAGTTACTTTTCTATGGTCAAACAGTATTGACAGTGGACACAATACCGATTACATACACTTGATATTTCATAGTGTTTCCATGAAGATTGCCAAGCGCGACTTATTGGCCACTAGAAGGTCGCCAGCAGCCCCTTAAGGCTGGGACTCCGCTGCCAAGCCCCAATCATCGTCCCCAACGGCCCGACTGATCTCCACTTCCCCTGAATCATGATTGGGTCAGAATGGTGTTGCCTAACCAGCAGTTTCATTCGCTTTGCTTCCTCCTTATGAATGCCACCATCATGAACATAACTCGGCACTAACGGGAGTCAATTGTCGAGAGGAAAGTGCTTTGGGTGGTTTCATGGGTGTGGCTGATGTCAACTGACTCTGTTTGAAGCCCAGCCCAGGTGCACATGCCATCCCTTCCCTATCATTGAATGGCGCAGGACTTTCCTCTTCTGGTACGACGGCGCTAATGAACAGGATCTCGCTACGCCGTACTATCCACATCTATTAATATATCGGGTGGTGCAGGGTTCATGCCTGGTGCGACTCCCCAAATCCTGTCGGGGCGTGAGATTGTCCGTGTAAGACATATAAACGAGGGAATTATTCCCCGCCAATGGTGCGTTGTCAGGGAGTATATATAGTAGTACGTGATGAATATCAGACTGTCAATACTCAGACCCAGTCCATCACGTGTCTGTCAAGCCACCCATGTTGGGGCCAATCGGGTGGAGCCGATCCCCATTTCCGCCCACGGGACAATTCAACATATCAGGGATCTTATTGTAGTCGCGTTTCACATTGAACACTGTAAAATCATGTGCAGAACAGAACAGCTCCTCAGAAAAGACAAGTTGATCCGAGGTGACGGAATACCAGGCATCCCTGATGTCGGTCGGTATGTGTTCCCATGCTGATCATCCTACAAACCAATCAGATGCGCCAGACACATGCAATGCTCCTCCTAATCTGAGAATGCGATCTACAGCGTACAGTTTCGCCAATGTACCTTAAGGTTTATTGTCAATAGCCCTGGCGTCGTAGGGGGCGTTTCCGAAACCTAATGTGCGAGACAATGGCGTTTCTTGAGCGCTGTCCAGTGGACCAAATATCACTCAGCAATGCAGGGGTGTAGCGGCACTCATATAAAATCATAGCAGACCGCTTCGCGCTCCGCTGTAATATGCTGACCACGGCCTGGTACATGTCCATAATTCCCGATGTTGTGACTCGTAAAGGATATACCTGGTCTTGTGAGGTTATTGGTGACCTGAGCGCTCGACGCGGAATTGAATCCCTTACACACAATGTGGGGGTATCATTCTTTATCAATTGAACCGGGCACCTTGCCACGTGTAAACGGTTCTGCTAACTCCAGCGCGGGCTCAAACCCGATGGCTAAAGCCGGGCACCAATGGAATCTATGTTCATACCAGACAAGCAATGGGGCTGCTGTTGGACTTCTGGCTTTGTGTCACGCCAAGCCAGGTCTCCACCGAGCCAAGGGATATATACATCGGTCATATAGCGTCGTAGAACGTATTTGGAGGGGTTTCGTGAAGGATACTACTTGACGGAGAGAGAAGACAGTTCGTAACATAAATACGCATTGCATCCCTAGTTGGACAATCTGAGTGTTAACCGCAAGAACAAGTTAGGAAATAGCGGCTGGATGATTCGTTAGGGAATATCGATAGTAAGAAAGCTACATCACGAAGTACTGAGAAAAGAAAGGACGAGAGATGCACATGTGAGAAAGAGAATCAGCTGCCACGACACGCTACGGCGGAAAAACAGTAACAGCTTCAATAATGGGAACGACTGTGAATTGCAACAGTAAAACCAGCGTCTGCGTGGATCACGCAAATAAAAAAAGAAAATCGAGGAAAGACGGCCCAGAACTCAATCCTCAGCCCAATCCATGTCAATCTCAATTTCTTCTGGATTCACACTTCCTTGCATACCTCGTGCGGCAAGCTCCATATCAAGAGCTTCAAAGATCCTGACGAGAAATACTTTCTCGCCAGGGAGCTCAATGCCCATCCTCGTCCCTTTAAACACCGCTTCTTCAAAGCAAGCCCTGGCCAGCTTGGCGACCTGTTCGTTTCCGCAATGATAAAAGTGTTTGTAGCGTCGCCTCCAGAACACCCATCGGGGAATGCTGAAGCCACTGCACGGAAACTCAGACTTGGGAGCGAGGTCACCCGGCGTAGTTGAAGCTGGAACGTCATCACCCATGGACGGAGCTGGATAGTCATGATTGGTTGCTGTAAATTTGGCAAGATTGAAGCTGTTGTACTTCAACCACGCCAGACATGCGGGAAGGAGTTCCACAACGGGGACAGCACCATTGGTCGCATCCACCTCTCCCTCTGCCCGGCTTAACGGTCTCTCCGTCTCAAACGTCTCCTTGAACAACCACAGCGCGCAACGACCAAGCTCCGACGGGAAAACTCCAAGCGCACACAGTCGAGCCGTGAGCGCCGCTAGCCCCTCTCGCTGCGCTGCTGTATAACCCATGGACTCCTTCATCCAGGCGTCCTGGAACTCCTGAACAAGATGGGGGAGATCACTCCACAGGCGCTGTCCATTGGGTAAGATCACCGGTTCTGGTTCCTCATCGGCAGGGGCGTTCGTTTTCTTGCGTGTGATGGGCCCGCACTCTCGAGCCTCCAGAATCAGTGTCACAAGGCGGTCATGCTCGGCACTGTCAGCAGGGTGTCTTTTTGCTACGTGGATGAGCTCGTCCCACAAGTCGTGTAAGAACTCTTCGACCATCGGCATGTCCCAATCACCTTGAAGGTATCCCTCACTGAGGTTGAGCATTCTCCATCGGAAGTCTTGCCAGGTCTCCCGGGGGTTTGAGAGGTCGTACTCAAATTCTTGACGTTTTTGTTCGCGAGTAAGAACTCGCACACTGCAGTTTCCACTGGGACAGTCGGCCATAATGATGACACTAGATAGGAGTAGAGAAAGGCAGAGGGGCGGTGTTGTCAGACTGAGGGAGAAGAGGTCAGTGATCCTCACTGGAGAACATCAAGAGAACTCCAAGTTGGATGCCTAATCTTGTACACTTTATGGTCGCCAATCATATCTAGTCTAATGTGTGACATATGAGGGATTGTTATGCTGAATGGAGTTTAGTAGGTATAAAGGTGCCGGTTGTGCAAGGCAAAGACTTCTTTCTTTAGCGTGAGTGGGGAAGTTTTATATCGATTTTCAGCCATAAGAGATAGACCTCCTGCAAGACCTCGATTGATGCAATGAAACAGACATTCACCTGTTATAATGACACCTTTTATAATAATGATGGGCTAGCTGGTGCGTCTAGAGCACCACTTTCCCTTCCCGAGTCCATTCTATCATTATTTCGCGGAAGGATTCAGGCCCAGCCAACCATAAAAAGAGGAAACCAAGGGAATTGCGGAAATGAGAAGAATGAACACGAGCGAAAACGTTACATTTGAGATCCCCCGCCCCAGTTAGCTGAACAAAATATCGGGAGGCTACATACACAGAGCTCATGCGCCGGTCTCAATTACAATACTACCCTGAGGATGAGAAAGTGAGACTGGAAGCAAAGTTGGTGCACCGATATTGTGGAGAAAAGATCACAGGCATACCCAACGTAAGGCTACGGTATTCCTATACAATTCTCTCCAAATGGAATATAAATATCATCAACCTATCTTCCAAGATTTTCCTTCCGCTTTTAACGAAAACCGCGAAGATCACATCTTTCGATCTCTCTAGTAAAAGACCGCATCACTTGAGTCAGGATCAAACACCTCTCATCCTCGAGTATGAAGCTCATCTCGAACCTTCTCCTCTTCGTAGCCCTGGCTGGCCCTCTGCTTGCCACCGCCATCCCCGAACCCAACAACGCGAACAACGTCGAGGAAGAGCCAGAGCCCCTTGATGGGGCCGTTAGAAAGGTGAGAACAGTCAGAACCAGTTCCCGCTGTGTCAACTAACAGAGTCTCTACTTAGCCATGCAGCGGCACATGCAGTGTGAATGGATGCCACTGCACCAGGCCTGTTAGGCCCTGTCCTTGTCCGCCTCAGGATATCGGAAAGTCATGTACCTGTTATTAGGACTTACCATGATTGCCTATATCTCCCGTCCGCAAGTTGAGGGTCGGGCGAGGATGGCGATGTATGCGTTGTTCGATCTTTGTCTTGTAGTGTTATTGATTTGTCTTCAAGTTGCTATATGTCAATGCAATGGGTTCTGTCTCGTAAATGCAAAGTGTATCGGCCAAGATATGGTTCTACCGTAGAGGCCTTGTCTACATGATATAGTTCAATATTGTAGTTGCTGGAGTATTGGAGTATCCATCTATTTTGGCACTGATAATGACTATATAGCCTGGGTAATATAAAATATGAATGAAGTCATATCCGGGAAGATGAGTTGGCATGTCAGTAATTTTTGCTACTGTATATAATTTTCATTTGCTAAGCAGAACGAATCCTGCGACTTTTTTCGTACGTACCGAAATTTTGTAAGAGAAGAAAAGAAAAAAAAAGACCTTCCAAGCCATGACAGAACAACAATGCGCCCCATATTGCAACTTAAGACGTTATTCCCCGCTTGAGCCTTGTAAGCGAGAGCCTCTCGTGTCCCATCAACGTCACACCAAGAATCTTATGACCGGACGGGTGCAACTGGTAATTGAGCCCCTGTAGCCTCCGCACGCCCTTGAAGTTCAACCTCATTGAGGGCTAAGAGGTCTTCTTCCTCCCAACCCTCACGTTCATCCTTGACCAGTCTTACAAAACAAACGTCGAGAATCAACGCCACCGCACTGATGGCAACACCGAAGTACAGTGCTGCCCGATATCCCATGATCTGGCTGTGGAAGCGCCGAGCGACTTGGACCTCAATGGTCGACGCAAACCCGAGTCCCAAACTGTTGCCGTACAAATTTAGTGTTCCAATAATAGAACCCGCGATACCCTGCTGGTGTCTACGGACGGAATTACTTGCAATAATCTGTCCCGCGGTATAAACAAAGTCTGGACAGAACGAGAAGAGAACTACAGACGGAAAGATCTGAGCCCAGTATGATTGGTGCAGAGGCACGGTGGCCATCAGGGCATTGGAGACTAGAATGGTGACTGTTCCAATGGCCAGGATCCACTGCGCCGCTAGACGAGGGATCAGCCAGGCAGCAAGGGACGCTGCAGCCGTTGCACAGATGACAAAAGGGGTCCACCCGACAGCAAAGTGGAGTGGGGACCAATGCCACACTTCCTGTAGCCAGAGCACCTGGTACCAGATTAGTGTGCCCACTGCCATGTAATTCAGGAGAATGACTAGAAGCAGCGTTAGGAAGGATGGTGCTTTGAAGATCTCAAGTGGCATGATGGGCTGCGCTGCGAATCTCTTTTCCCAGACTAGGAAGCCGCCGAAGAGTATCAATGATACTGGGAGGAGGGCGATTTCATAAGGGGTGGACCATCCGACACTGGGTGCCTGGCTATGAGAGTAAATCAGCTCACTGTCCGCATCTAGCCTTGCTCGGGGGCCACCTACTTCCAAACAAAGTTAAAGAGAATCAGGGAACTGGTGCCTAAAGCGGAGCCGATCCAATCTATCTTTCCGTGGCGGTCGACTGGCGGTTCGTATGGAGCTAGAGTCCACAGAGCGACGAAGGTTACCGCGGCGAGACACGCTCTATAATCTGTAAGCATCAAGCTTATTCCATGTCCCCTTATGCAGCGTACATGAAAACGAAGAACCACTTCCAGTCCGTGTTCTCTAAGAAGGCGCCCAAGAGTATCGCTCCACAGTAGCCTCCCAATGGCGCCGACGCTGCAAAGAAGCCTAAACTCAAGTTTCGGACGCGTCCTGGCGGGTTTGTGGCCGATATCATGGCTACCGCGTTCGGCATAATGAGAGCACCTCCAACACCAGCAAGGGCACGCATCGTGACAAAGGCGAAGAAATTATCGAGGAAGGCACCAATCAGGACACACAGACTCAGCCATGCTCCGCCGATCAGGAGAAGTTTCCTGTGTCCAAAAACATCTCCCAAGCGACCGCTCATCAAGACAAAAGTCCCTTGTGTGAGTCTATATGCGATCAGCTCCTATGCCTTGTGTGATGAAGTAGAATGATGCTCACGCATAGCTGGCCCCAATCCAGGAGGCATAGGTGCCCTCTACACCCATTGCATTGGTCAACGTGCTGCCACCGGCTATTCCAGCGAAGTTGACTGTCATCTGGTCCCGTTAACTCTACTCTATCTGCTCACAGGGTCGGTTTAAGGTTTACCTGCACGAGGTTCGCCAGAATGAGCAGCACCGTGACTGTTATCCTTCGGGCCTGCGTGGTGCCATGCGAAGGCACACGCTCGAAGATTGGCTGGCCAGTTTCTGGCGGCGAGTCGCCATTAAGTGAAGTTCGCTGACTATCTAGCTGTTGTCCGGAACCCTCAGGACGCAGGTTAAGCGAGGGGAGCGCGGGCGCAGAAGCCCGTTTTTCCGGCTGGATCGCGAGATGGAGAGCTTGCATGAGCGACATGGCGGCTCGTCAAGATCCTACTGAGGCAATGCTTTCGCAGGATATGCCAAAGATTGTGGCAAGGGGCGAATGAGAACAGGACAGAAACGAATGTTTAGTACAGTGGCTACATTTGCGTAATATAGTAGAGATCTCTTCGGAAGAAAGAGAGATGGCGGAAAATCAGGGAAATTGACTTCCGATCAACGATATCGGCGACTCGTCGTTCAATTCCATCTCTCTTTTCCCCCCCACGGTACCTGGCTCGCCGATTGGTTTTTCTGGATGATAGCTATACTGATGGATCCGAGTCGAATCCGATTGATCCATTAATTCCGCTAGAATAGTGCATGACTCACCGCTGCGCTTGGCTCCTTATAAACTTGAACATCACGACTCATAACCCTTCGGAAGTATGCTGCTCGGTTCTTGAGCACCAATCAGACACTAGAGAATATCAATTGGGTTTCTAAAGACTGAGCATAGCATGATGGATGGGGTCTGTTAAACATATTTCTTGATTGAACTTCTTCACCCTACTAGCAGGCCTAGATCGATAAACAACTTGCCCGGCGGCACAGCGCAACACGCATGGCAAGCCACATTAAATACAGGTGAGAGCCAGGTTTGTGGCTGGCTTCTGGACGACAATCTCCATTCCCGGTCGAATTTCACCTCCTTTCTCGACAACACTCATGACACCAGCCATGTATCCAACCACCACACCGCGACTATCCTTCACCAAGAAGCGATCCTTCAGTCCCTTCTTCATAGCGTCAAGCTGGGGACCGGGGTTGCGCAAACCAGTCAGCCTGAGAGTTGGCGCGTTCTGTCTGGGCGTCTTGCCGTCCACAAACAGCAGTTTTGTGTCCTTGGGCAATGAGAGCAGATCAATGCCCTGGGTTGTTATGTTCTCCCCCAGTTGTCCAGGCTTGAGGGCGATGTCCTTCGCTCCGGTCGCAGGGTCCTTACACACTTGTTGAAGGATTTCCGCATGCATCAGGTGGACCTGACGCAGATTTACGTCGGACGGCCTCGCATTTCGTAAGGGTCGGTGCTGGACAGTTGGTCCCGCATGGGCGTCACCTTTGACACCGTGGTTCGGAATGAGCGTTATACTAGATACAGCAGCTTTCGAGACAGAATGAGAGCCTGAAAGGGAAACGCTGTTGACGGACATGATGTCGATGTTTTTGAAATCGGCGCCAGGGTCGCTCCGGCCACGTAGTGAATAGGTAAGATTCTGATACAGTAGGTCTATCCCAGTTCATCCAGCTTCAGTTTTCAACAAAATGACACTTATTTATCTACCCATTTGGCCCCGCTTTCCGACATGATGTGCAGGTGATGGATGGCTGCATCTACCCCGCGGGAGATGAACTTTGGATTCGTCAACCACACCGTGCTACTGCAACTCCGTAGACGTGGTCATCGTTTATTTGCTCGAGAACCACCATACGATGTCAGACGATATTTTAAGTTTGTTGAGCATGTTACAATTGTCCGACGTATGGCCTTCTAATACGATCTGAACTCTATCCGTTTCCAGGCATATGCTGTGTATATCCGGAGCATATGCAGTGCACCGGTCTATAAAAGAAAGATTGTCTGTGGCCTTCATTATACGTTGCCTCGCAGACCGAGATGGATAGAATTTTGAGTACTATGTACATATTTAGCCCCGGTTCGAAAAAGCAACCTGTACTAGTGGGCATCTATGGAGAAAGAATCAGCGCCGAGACACACAGCAAAGAATTCCCGATCGCCCGAGGAAATACAGCGAACCAATAAACCGAAAGATTGACAAGCCCGCCGTAATCCACAAGATAGCCTGGAAGTATCCGGTCGTCCTGGTAGTCGATGTATTCGTAAAACAGATCTTATCGACGCCCGTGGCGGTAATCATCAACGCCAGGAGCAAATTGCTAAAGACCCAGAGACACACCAATCCGGTTCGGAAATTCTTATACGAGTCGTCGAGGGTTTTGCCTTCATCCTCTTCGGGTTGAACCCATGGCGCTAAGGCGCGTTTTACCGTAGCCTCAAACTGGCTGTCAATATCGGCTTGTGGTTTGTCAACCTCTTCGATGAAGTTCTTCTTGCTGTCCTCGTCTTTCTTAGTCGTTGCTGACGGTAAGGCATCTGCTTTGTCAGATCCTTTTGTGCCCCAGGAGACGTCGTGCCAATTGCAGAATGCGTAGACCATGAGCACATTGATGCCTGTGGTCATGCCGAGGAAGTATGCCCATGAACTGGTCAAGATGTGCCAAGGGTCAAGGTACAGAATGCTCGCAATGATATAGATCCCGTATGTGGATACTAGCGCAATGAGCACGATACCACCACCAGACGAGCTGAAAAAGGACTGTAGGAAGGCGGCAACACCATCATCGAAGTTGAAGTCTAGCATGCCTCCAGTAAAGACGTTAACGACTAGGTAGAAGGAGAGGATGAGAACATAGAGCTGCACGAGAGAGAAGTAGACGAATGAGAGCGTGTAGAGCGTAACCACACTATTAATCTGTAAGTTGCTGGCAGTCATTAAAAAAAAAGGAGCACTCACCCCTTTGGTCGATTACCAAGGGCTAGCATGAACTGGAGCATCAGGAGCCAGAGGTACCCGTATTTAAGAAAGGTATTGACTATCGGCGATGCGTCATTGCCCCAGGGCCAGCCTTTTTCCTTATTGTGAGGGCTCGGGGTGCCGACTAGGTCCATGATTACCGAGCTGGTCAGCCAGTATGACGCTGCCGGAAATGTTAGCATTAAAGAATCAAACTGGGAGGGTGATGGAAACGCACCGAGAGAAAACCAGGTCATGATAAGCTGGCAGAAATTATAAAGCATCTGGATATGCAAGAAAAACAATCGAATGATACTATGACCGCTGCGGTAAATACGCCCGAAATGTATCATTGCGTACAGACTCGCCGCAAACGACCCATTCAGCCAGCGACGACGCTGGCTGATAAACTCGGCCGCGTTCTCAGGCACATCAGTCTCGCCCTTTGCTGCCTTCACATAGCTTAAGTGCCACTTGAACCCGGCCTTGGCTACTAGCTCAAAGCACAAGATACGGTCCTCAGCTAAAAACATATTCTTTTTAAATATATTCATACCTTCAATTCCCTTTTTACCAAGACGTTTGGATAATGTATGGTCGCCATGAAAATATTGCTCTAACGGACGGCCCATAATAGCTCGGTACCGGTAAGCAGAGAAAGCGCCCGGCAGAACACTGACATAGCCAAAAGCGCTTTCTAACGGCTTATCCAGGATATTTGAAATTTTATATTCAAAATTCTGCGCGGCAACAAGGGGGTTCAAAACCTTGCGCCAGGCCGAGCCAAGCATGGCGTGGATCTCACCGCACGCTCCACCCAGTGTTTTGTCATTATAGAAGGCTTCCCATAACGATAGCAAGGACTTCGGGCCTGGCTTCGTGCCTGCATCTAGAAGAACAATAACTTCAGGGTTCAGGATTCGGCTGAAAGCGTTGAGAAGCCAACGATGCGAGTTGATCTTTTTACTGTTCTTCTGTTTCAAGCAGAATATAAATTGCACCGGGGGTAGGTTGCTTGATTCGTCACCCTGAGGTCGAACTAGTTGCTGAGTAGCAGTAACTGATAACTGTGTCGTGTATTCGAACTACAGAAGTCAGTCAGTGTCTAAATTTAACAGTTTATTGCTGCCCTGATCAACCCAGATATCATCAACTCACCACATGAGCAACGGTCTCTCGGCCATCTACATCTTTCTTCATAATCCCATCCTGGTAGACCCCGATTGTGGCCAGCACGTCCAGGGTATTCTTATCGCAGGGCTCAATACCATCAAAGACCAAACAGACAACAATCTTCTGCCACGCTGGGCCTCCTTTATTCCAAAACTCGGATTTTTTCAACGTGACAATATCCCGGATATTCTGCATTACTCCGTGCAGAGTACGCGCAGTGAGGACCTTATCCTCATTATAATAAGTAACAGCAATGAGCAACTCGGTATGCCGATTATAGATCGCCGGCCGAAGATTGTATCCATTGCGCAGGGTAAACTCATCGGGGTCACACGTCGCCGCCGTATCTAATCAAGATCATGAATCAGCTGAACCACAATTTCCAGGGTAAAGTAACCCACATCGCAAGTGTGTGAATTCCTCTGCGAAAGCCGCCTCGACATCCCGATACGCCGGCTGGATCGCGTTCTGAATCGCGCTCGGGACCGGATAATCGACACTCAGCACTGCTCCCTTTACCAGGTTAATCTTCCTCGTCCCGTACCGCTCCAGCCCTGTGCGATTCTTCCTTTCGGTCAACTGAACCGGTTCGTATTCCGGGACCCCACCGATCGATGGACCGGGATCATGCAGCGTATATCGCTTCTGTGAATCTGATTCGGCGACGGGATCGGCAAATGGCGAGCTGTAACGGCTGGAGCTGTTCCGCCGCAGGAGCGATGCCGCTTGCTCATCCCATGCTTCCGGGTAGTGTTGCTGGTGTTGTTAGAATATGGCGGAAATGGTTCCGGCGATACTCACCTCCTGGTAAGGGGGATAGTGGCTGCTCTCGCTGCTCTCCGATGTGTTGCCTGAAATGCCGGGGCGCCTGCTATCCATCTTGGTGTCTGAGGGAGAAGCGCTGGGTAGACCCAAACTCAGTTTAAAAGGTAAGGACAAGCTTAGCTAGCTATAAAGAAAAAGACGAGGGAGGTTTAACCAGACCCGATGGGAAATGATGGCAGAAAACCACGATGTGCAACGGTAGCCTAACTGTGGTTCGTCTAGGTACTTCGAGTGTGGACCTCATAACTACACAAGATCTAAAAATAATATCGTTCAGGATAGCTGTGGTCTCTAAAGGCCTCGTAGGTCAGTGCTAGAGCTGCAGCTGCGGGACCAGCGCCTCCTTGCAACAGCTTCTAGAGCAGTTGAATATATCTATATGACAATTGAGACTATTCATCTACCCTAATTAGGAAAGAGCATCGTACAAATCAGTCTCAGTTCAACAGAGACCTAATACGCAACCGACACCTATTTTGAGATACTACCAGCACGGAATCTAAGACACAGCGCCAGCCTCTTGCGCCATTCATTGGATCCAATGAGAAATCTTAGCTGTATATGAAGCTGGTGACGAATTCCTTGACAATAATTTTAGTCATGGAGGAAAAAGTGGGCTGGTGTACGGGAGCCAAGTGGGTCCAGAGAATGCCACGAACACGCAATGGCAAAGGCTTTTTCCAGAAAACTCGAGCACCGTGGAGACATCCTATCGCTAGTGGTTTTTCCAAGACATTAATCAACCGTGATCTTTTAGTGGGAGACCGTATGTGTTGAAGAGCGTTGGAGGTCAAGGTGGATCGAGCAATGCTGTAAAGAAATATGGTATTGGCTGCCAAATCACTTAAGGTCAATGCTGGTGATAAACATTGGCGTTTTGGTTGTCAGAATTGATAGAGCAGGGGGGAAAAGTTCTAACAATAAAATTTATAACAATACTCATGTATCTGTCAGCATTTCAAATTAGATCTGTGATTGTTGGATATGCAATAGTTACTCGACTACTAAAATGCTACGTATAAAGCAGTTTTTCTTGACAAGCTCAGTCTTTCTACGGTTCAGACCACTAGACAAGACTCAAACACTTGACAGGAGGAAATCATCACAGTAAAGCCGGAAGGGACTGGGTTCTGGTTTGAGTGAGCGTGCTATGCGCTGGAGCATGCACTGCGCGATGTATTTCTCCTTCCCCTCGTTCTTCTCAAGCAGGGTGTTGTAGCACTGGTAACGCAGATGGCAGCGCTGTTGAGTGACTATGTCTGTAAGGTATTCGGACGCGTTGGTGATATCTTGCTGGGCAACGGGCTGTGGGTAATATGGTCGCCTTGGGCTAAATCATCTACGTTTGCAGTGACGGCTCTCTTGGATACGCTCCACTTCCGGTCCGAGTTCTGTACAAAGGCCCCTATATGTGAGAATGTCTATTTAGAGAGCTCGAGCAACATACCGTGGGGAAGCTGGTTGTCGGGCTTGAGACTCCAATTGCGGTGTGACTAGGCCAGTGCTGACTCGTTAGTCGTACCACCAATACGGGTAGTTGTTGTAAAAGTGCTTGGAGACAGGAAGCAAAGTGTTCCTGACTTTCGTTCTTATCAGGATAGATCCAATCCATTATTGTGAGCGATGGGTTAGTGATTTCAGTGGTAAGGGTAGAAGTAACAGCAGGTACAACTGAAAACGGTAGATAGAACATGAACAGAAATCCTGAATTGAGTCCAGCCTTCTGATACAAAATAGTTTCTCTACGGTGACTTAGCCATCCCACTGCATAAAGACTACCCTCGGCTTTTACACACCATGCAGTAGGCAGTGTGCTAGGTAATTTAAGGCTATTTATACACCACACATGGAGCTTCTAGCACCAATAGTTCCCTCCATATCTTGCCTGAAACTTGGTCAGAAAACCACATAATAACGCTTTATACATCTTTAGTAAAATGCAAGATGGACGAATCAAAATACGGTGTGATGAACCTAAGTCGAATTTCCACAGAAGATGAGTCCAGGCCCCCTCATTGTGGGGAGATTTATCCATCGTGGGGATTTTGTGCGCCACAATATTCCCAGCACTGCCCCGTCACTAAATCCAAAAATAAAGAGACACTTTCGGGATTCGGAATTCTCGGGATAAGTCCATGGTTGCCTTTCTTGAGACAGGAACATAAGTCCGACCAAGACGAACTGGGACGTAGATGCTGGTGTGGGTTTTATCAAGGCAATTATGCCGGGCCGTCGCTTACCCACAGCTGAGAATGATTGGTATACTGCTACGAATGGCAAAGCGGAATATGAAAATAGACTAGATATTGAACTATCGCATCGGTAAAGGAACAAGGTATATCCCCAATTCACGAATTGGAAGTGAATGTTAGTTACTCCAGCCCATCCGCTCAGACAAATGACGAGCTCGCGACAAAGATTACCCCAGGCATCTAAGCGAGGTGGGCAGAGGCCTACGAGTCATGGTATGGAATTGGCCCTGCCTCATACCTGTCTAATATATGGTGTATGCGGACTGAAGTCAGTCCCTGTGCTTTCTTGCCTCTTGTGAGCGCAGCAATCTATTCATAGTTTTCCAGTTTCAGACATGAATATCACCCGGGCCCGAGTATATAAATAGAAAATCAAGACCATATCCGGAGTCCTCAATGAATAATATTAGAAGACGATCTCTCCAAGCTTGCCATCGCTCATTGTCCTATCAATCAAACACAACACCACCTCTCACCAAATCCACTTGATAATAACTTCATTCAAAATGTCTACCATAACAACCACCGCCGCCGCTGCAGCAACACCATCGTGTCACGCAAAGCTCTACGAGATCCCAACCAGCGATGCTTCATGCGCCATGCCCATGAACAGCACCTACCACGCCCTAATGACGAACTGCTGTGGTTCCGCCAGCGTTATCTCCTACTCGGACTGCGACTATTACTGTCTCGCGCAGAACCAGACCGTTGGCGACCTTGCGGAGTGTCTGATTAAGGGCTCTGCGGCAGGACAGGTGTGGTGTAATACAAATGCGAATGCAACGGCTACGGGAACTGCGACTGCGACTACAAGCGCAACGGAGGATGAAAAGGCTGTCCCAACTGGATCGAACGGGGCGGTGGCTATGCATTTAGATATCAAATATGTGTTGATGCTAGTGCTTGTCGCGTTTGGTGGAATTGAGCAGCCTTTTGTTTGAGGTTTATATGCGTGGAGGTCATAGGCTATGGCCTGGAATATGGTTATGCGCTGAGCCCTCAGCCATGAAATACTCTACAAATACAGTGAGAATGGCAATAAAAGTGGTGATGAAAGGTTATCGCTCAGGCATATAAGACGGACAGAACCATACAGCGCGATCCCCTCTTGCTCTCTCTTCAAGCTTTTGAAACTCGTCAAGAAAAGATTACCAGTGAAAGTAATAATGCCTCAAACTGTTATAGGGGTGTTGCTTTGTATCTTTATGTAGTATATTTGTTGTTTCGGTTTGCTTTGTTAGTTGAGTGTCTGGAAGACCGATACTGACATGGGTATCTGCCCAACCTACCCAGTCATAGCCTCATGGCCAATGAACAACCCGGCGCCCTGGAAGCGCTGCGCTATTGGAATTGTGTTCAGCATCTGCATGGGCAATACCTGCGGCATTATCGGTAGCTACATGTATCTTGGTGTGGAGGCCCCGACGTACCCTACAAAATAGAAAGATTATCTTTGCCCTAATTATGTATTATCTTGTAAACCGAGATAAAGTTGATTTAAGTACATACAGAGAACAGCGTCGATGAAGGAACTTGTATTAGTGGGTATTGATATATACTGATTGTTCGTAAACACTTACAGTCGTGTCGATCCGCAAGGCTGAGCATAGGGCAGATCTCTGCTCCGCTTTTTAGGCCCCCTTTGAAGAGTGCTTTATCAGGCCAGAACTTGTTATTTCGTGATTTTACCCTGCAGCCCGAAAGTATCCATGAACATAGATCATAATTCAAGTCACTCCAACTTCGACGAAGTAATTTGTCGAGATGGTCAACTCCAACGAGTATACTGTCGGCTGGATCTGCGCAATCGCTACCGAATTTGTCGCTGCCCAGGCATTTCTCGACGAAAAACACGAAACCCCCGCATATTTGTCCCCGCAAGATAAGAATGACTACATATTAGGCCGAATCGCAAACCATAACGTGGTGATCGCTGTATTACCAGTCGGAGAATATGGCACATCCTCAGCAGCGCGGGTGGCAGAAACCATGCTGCACAGTTTTCCTAATGTGCGAATCGGCCTGATGGTGGGCATCGGTGGAGGTGCGCCAAGTGCGGACCATGATATTCGGCTTGGGGACATCGTGGTCAGTACCCCTTCGAATGGCCACGGAGGTGTATTTCAGTATGACTATGGCAAGACCATCCAAGGTGGAACATTTTGTCCGACAGGCTACCTCAACCAGCCGCCTGCGCTTCTACGCGCAGCTGTAAATGGGCTCCAGGCGCGGTATGAGATCGAGGGTCATCACCTAGAGGACGATATTGATCAAGCCCTGGAAAGAAACCCAAGATTGCGAGGGAAATACGGTCGACCCGATCTGACTAGCGATAGGCTGTACCAAAGTCATATTGTTCATCCTCCAAATGGACAGACTAATTGTACCATACGTTGCGGGGATGATAGCTCTGCCCTCGTACTGCGGGACCCCCGTACGGACGATCAAGATAACCCGATGATTCATTATGGGCTGATAGCCTCCGCGAATCAGTTGATGAAAGATTCCCGCGTCAGAGATAATCTGATTACGGAAAAGGACGTTCTATGTTTCGAAATGGAGGCAGCAGGGCTGATGAATCATTTTCCCTGTCTAGTCATTCGTGGTATCTGTGACTATTCTGACTCCCATAAGAATAAGGGATGGCAAGGCTATGCAGCAATGGCCGCGGCTGCCTATACAAAAGACCTATTACACCGCATCTCTGCTCAACATGTGCAGGCAGAGCAGAAGATCACGGAGATACTTTCTACTGGTTAGGTTATAATCCTTTTATACTGGTACACCATACTGATTATCCCTCAGTCAAAGTTATTCATGAGACAACGCAAAAGATCGATCACGGGGTCAAAATATTACGCCAGCTCGGCGATGACCGCGAGTACCAAAGTATTATTGATTGGCTTACACCGGTCAACTATACTCTCCAACAGAATGATTTCATCACCCGGCGGCAAGAAGGAACCGGGGAGTGGTTTCTGAATTCAACTGAATTCAAGCAATGGCTTAGCCAAAGTAAACAAACCCTATTCTGTCCCGGTATGCCCGGAGCAGGTAAAACCATGATCACCGCAACGACCATCAATCATCTTTACCGCAAGTACCGGAATCAACCTATGACTGCTATCCCATACATCTATTGCAATTTCCGACAGCAGCACGAGCAGCGGTACACCGACCTTCTTCTAAGCCTGTTGAAGCAGCTAGTGCAAGGACAGCCTTTTATCCCAAATGCTGTGAGAGTGCTTTATGATGAATGCAAGCGAAGAGAAAGCCGACCAGCCCACGAAGGAATTTTAAGTGCCCTGTATAGCGTCGCTTCGTCTTATTCGAGAATCTTCATCATCATCGACGCGCTGGACGAATGTCAAGTTTCCAATGAAGATCGGGAAAGATTTCTCCAGATAGTCTTCGGTATCCAGGAAAGGGCCAAGGCGAACATTCTAGTAACTTCGCGTTTTGTGCATGAGATTGAAACAAGATTTGAGGGAAGCATCAGGCTGGAGATTCGTGCTAATAACACAGACGTGCGGCGATACCTCGAACAGCGGCTGCAAAGCTTTCCATCCTTTGTTTTACATAACCCTGCTCTACAAAGAGAGATCAAGACCAAGCTTGCTCGCGCGGTAGATGGAATGTGTGTACCGCCCAATCTTAATCATTCCTTTGCATCGGCTGACATAGCTAGGTTTCTTCTTGCAAAGCTGTATGTTGACTCACTGGTCTATAAAACAACGCCTAAAGCCATAAGAGGTGTGCTTGCAGAGCTTGAGGTTACATCCTCGGAGAAATCGGAGAATGGCCAGATGTCCAAGGTTCTGGACCATGGATACAAGCAAGCCATGGAGCGAATTCGAGGCCAAGCACCGGAGCACCAGGAGCTCGCTAATCGAGTCTTAACTTGGATTGCCTGTGCTAGAAGGAGCCTTACATTATCAGAGCTACAGCACGGACTTGCTGTTGAATTCAACACGCCAGAGCTTGATAAAGACAACATGCCAGATATTGGACAGGCTGTCTCCGTATGTGCGGGCTTGGTGGTAGTAGACGGGAATAGTGACGCAATACGGCTTGTCCACTATACAACGCAGGAGTACTTTGAACGCACCTACAAAGAGTGGTTGCATCAGGGGCATATTGATATTACAAAAGCTTGCCTCACCTATCTGTCGTTCAGGGATTTCGATGATGACTACTTGTTAACATCACCTCGCCTAATCATGAGAGTATGGTCAAATTCTCTTTATGACTATGCCGCAGTGAACTGGGGATACCATGCTAGAGAGGCTTACATGGAAGAGGACAAGATTGTCCTAGACTTCATCCATGACACTGCCAAACTGTCCGTCTGTGGCCGAATTATGGCGTATAACCAGTTAGGCAGTGGTTTTGGGGATTTAGATATGGAAAGCATGCACCTTACAGCGTGCCTAGGGCTATCGAAGTCCATGTCAATTCTGCTAGAAGAATTACATGACGCTGATTCAAGAGACTCCCTTTACATGACTCCACTTCTGTGGGCCGCTATGCAGGGCCACGAACCAGCCGTAAAGCTACTTCTTGAGAATGACGCAAACGTCAACGCAGCAGATGCATGGGGCATGACCCCTCTGTCCCGGGCTGCCAACAGGGGCCACGAGGCTGTGGTTAAGCTTCTTTTGGAATGGAATGCTGATACTGAGGAAAAGACTCGTAAGGGTTACACACCCCTTATGATGGCTGCTGAGGGCGGCCACGAGGCGGTGGTACGAGCTTTACTAGGCCAAAACGCTAGTCTTGAAGCAGAGAACAACTCTGGTTCTACTGCGCTGCTATTGGCTGTCCAAAATGGACATGAGGCGGTTGCCAGTCTCCTGTTAGAGAAAGGAGCCAATACTGAAATCAAGGGGTATCTTGACAGAACTCCACTGCTGATAGTCGCGGAAAATCGCGACAGTGCAATGGTAAGACTGTTGCTGGATAATAATCCCAATATAGAGGCAAGAGATTCGGAAGGCCTGACCGCGCTCTCATTAGCCGCTTGGGGTGGCGATGAGGCGATGGTGAGACTTCTGCTGGAGAGGAATGCGAATATAAATTCGAAATCGGATAAAGGCATTACAGCGTTCTATCTGGCAGCTCACAGTGGTCATAAAGCCATAGCTGATCTTCTTGCAGATGCAGGAGCATTATAGGTCTATGATTGGATGCAATAATAATCTGGACAATACTGACCCCCAGCCGTAATTCAATTCTATCTGTGCCACCAAGCATACCCTACTATTCCAAGTACAGTTACGGCCAGCGCTCCAACCTTTAAGATAGCTAGTTGAATCCTGGGCTTCAGGTAGCTTTCTAAGAGCATTCGAAATTTCTCTGGCTCATTTCCGCGTGGATATTTCTCATCAGGAATTGGCAGGTCCAAAAATGGACAGATTTGCTCCCAGCCGAGACCCTCCTCGAGTTTAATCAATAAGGTCCTGTCGTTCGGGAGTGTGCTTTTCGCAAATTTAATACTATAGTTATCAGGTTATACGAACTATAAAGCTTCATTTTCGCATAGAGATAAAGACAGGACCAGGGGTATCATGCCACTTACTATTCGACATAGTTCCTACGGAGCCTGGCCTCGTTGTCCGGGCCTCCGGGGTTTGTTCCATCAGATATAGCCCACCACATGATTTGATTCAGACGGAGGAAGCCTGCGAGGATAATATCGAAGTGTTTCAAGATATTCATGGGAAAGGCAGTTGCCATTCTCACTACGTTGGCGACGGTGTTGTTCATTGATGTCACCCATTTGTCCGGGTCACGATATGTTAAGATGAACTTGACATCTGGGTCTTCTGCATAAACTTCGAGTGCTTGGGTGCCTAAATAGCTGGGAAGCTCAATGAAGCACTGTTATCAAATTAGCTACCATTGAATAAAAGCACACGAAAACGAATATTTGTAGAGTACAGCTATAGTTCACATACATCATATTCGCTCAACCACTTGTCGAACTCAGCCCTTTCGTATCGCTTGATTCCAGAGAAACGATTATGCTGCGCAATGACGGCTTCTTCTAGAATCTTCATGTGTACTGGACCATTGAAACACGCCTCGGTCATGTGGTACGGACTAAAGCCTAATATCCTCATGGCGGCGAGGAGGCCCAAAGTACCCGACCTATAGCTGATCAGTCATCTTGTACTAGTGTGGTTGTACCGTGGTGAGAGTTCACTTGAGGTACAGGGGCACTGTTCACAGCGTCTCTCACCTACTGCAACTGGTGACAACCACCTTCATCTTCTTCTTGTTGGCTGGCTCCGGTAGCCTGTCAATTTGGCGAGACATGGTGAATGAACGCCTCGTCCTGTACAGATTTGAGTGTGAAGACAACTGAATTCGGGGGCTGACTCTCCTTTATAAGTAGAAGCCAAGGGAGGAATACTGCGCATCCGTGGAAGACCCAACTTGGCAAGGTCCACCAATCAAAGGTTTACCAACGCGGTGTATAGCCCAACCAACGCACGGATCGAACTCTCCAGCACAGGTCGATTACTAGGCAGCGTTTCACGGTAGCTCCATTGAGGCTACCCAGCCTTACTGCGGACCTTTTTAGTGGGATCCTTATAGATAACATGTAAGCACTAGTATGGTCTAATCTACGCATCCATAACGGTGGGTGCGTAGACTTTTGTAACCCCTTTGTTCTGCATGGCTTTACAAATATATTGTTGTGTCTTGTGTTCAATGCAGCATTATTGCAACACACAGTATGGGCACCGGGGTCTGACAGCTCGATTTTGTCTAGACTACCAAAGAAACGACCTTCAGACATGGAATGGTATACGAGAAGTGCCTTGTCTAGGCTTGGGGGCCGAGTGTGGCGATGCGCGCTAAGGACACTAGGAGACGACACGGCGAATGACAGTTATTTCGGCTATTGGATTCGACTCCACCTAACTTCAGGCCTTATCCTCCCTCGTCTTCGGGATTTTCCCATTGGTGTAGATGTCGAAAGAACTGATAGTAGAAGAGCATTAGCTGGCTTAGTTGGTTGCATTGCTGTCATAACAAGTGAATCCTATAGTCTGACCTCTCATAACTCCCAATAGCCGATGGGAGGGGACCGGTAAATATTTTCTATCAGCCTCATCACCTTTCGTGCATGAAGATACATCATATATCGCGATGTGAAACGCACCTACACAGATGAGTTAAAAAAAATAATTCGCACCTTGAATAGGCCACTAGCCGTGAAGACAAGGTGGCAATATGCCTGATCTTTATCACTCATTTGGCTGGTTCATCCAGTTCCAGGCCAACTGTGGCTTTGGCACGTGCAATGCCGTACCCTGTCTCCGTATACACGTTAGACTCCACCTGCCAAGTCACTCTTCGATGCTAAGCTTTTGGAAGCTTGGCATATTTCTGAACTCTTATCTTCGTACGGAGTACATTGCTTCATTTAGGGTGGCGGATATCATAGCGCACTGTTGTAAAGGATTTAACATTCACAGCACCTTGTTGAACTTGAACATTCTCATAGTGGTTGGCGATTGGCGAACAGGATGATATATATTTCATGTCCATTGACATAGTCGATGCGCTTCAAGGATACATTCGACACTGCGGGAAATGCAGCCACTATACTGATACTTTTTCTTAATAGTATCGTACTTTTAATCCTGCTTACGAAGGCTTTTCCGCCAATCAAATGAGACGAATATATGACCACTCTGTCAAAACATAGAAGGTTTAAGCTCACCTCTCTTGTTTATCCCTACTGATACCGGCTTGACTAGTGATGGATTCTGATCTACGTGTGGGGGGGAACATACCCCAGCATGACGTCGGTTATCTATATAGTGGATTCATAAGCCGACGGCTAGATGCGGAAAGGATGAATATCGCTTTCGGGAGGCTTGATCCAAGATGCCCGCCTTGCCCCTTGATCTCTCCGCTCGGTGTATCGACCCTACAACGTGCTCTGTTCACAATTCTTGTAGAGTCATTGTCCAGACTAATCTATCACTCCATATAGCCATAAAATAAAGCGGGCGAGGGGCTCGACCTTCCTAGGTTTCCGATAAGTTCTTCAAAAATTGGCATCTGACGGGGTGCCACAGTTTTTGGGTGGCAAGTGTTACATACTCTAGGAACAATCCAGTTAGCTGCGTGGGCAGGCCATCGGTTTAAATGTAGGACGGCTTTCTTGGTCGAGGACCCTTGGACTCCCCACAAACCGTGGGGGTTCGGCTTGCGTGGGGGAAGCCGAGGGCCATTCGCCCGAAGTGCCGTTATGCTTTTGCGGGGATCGATTCGGGTCCACTCAAGCTTTCCATTGCAGAAACTGGTTGGATAACGCAAAAAATCCCCAAAACGAAGTTCTCCATATTACGCTAAACTTATCTTGTAACGAATCTGGGGTTTAGTAAGGGCGTGGGGGTGCGCGACCCTGGCCACCCGCGGGGAACTTGCCCATATATAAACGGCCGTGAAAATCCCTTCCCCAACGTTCGGGTTGTCATTCAAGGCCGTCGCAAAGGCCATCTTATTATATTATAAACCCTTTACTACATCCCCAATCATGGAACCGAAGCCGCAAGGGACTCACCATGAGGATCCGGTCAAACCGGCGAACATGGACCACATCAATGTGGTACGGGTACCCCTGACCGAAGAAGACAGCAAGCGGATTCGGCACAAGACCGACAGGACCATTCTGATAATCCTGATGTGGGGTTACTTCTTGCAGATTCTCGACAAGACGGTTCTGGGATATGGTGCCACGTTCGGCCTGAAGGAGGACGCCCACCTCACCGGCAATGAATATTCCTTGGTCGGTTCGATCGCTCCCATCGCCCAACTGGCGTGGCAGCCATTCTCCTCATTCTTGATTGTCAAAGTACCACATCGGATTCTTCTTCCTGCTCTAGTCGCCGGATGGGGTGTCGCACAAGCGGCCATGGCTGCTTGCCACAACTTCGGGGGGCTAATGGCCACCCGATTCTTCCTTGGTCTCTTCGAGGCAGGTTGCTTGCCTCTGTTCAGTATTATCACTGCTCAATGGTACCGTCGTGCGGAACAACCACTGCGAGTAGCAGCCTGGTATAGCACCAATGGTCTTGCGACCATCATCGCTGCGGCCCTAAGTTATGGGCTGGGACATATCCAGTCTAGTGTGCTTAAAGAGTGGCAAATGTAAGTGTTTCGCCGAGTCCATCTCTTCGCCCCCCATCCTAGAGAGCCCAGACTTTAACTAACTTCTTCTACCAACAGTATCTTCCTCGTCGTCGGTCTCATTACCGTCATCTCGTCACCGTTCCTCTACTGGAAGCTGGACAACGATATTGCTTCGGCCCGATTCCTAAACGACCAAGAAAAGCTTCAGGCCATGGAGCGCCTCCGAGCCAATCAAACCGGAGCTGGAAGCCGCGAGTTCAAGGTGCGCCAAGTTGTAGAGGCCGGACTTGAGCCGAAGACCTACATATGGATTGGGATGGCCTTCTTGCTCAACGTTGGCGCGTCGGTGACAAATGTCTTCGGTCCTCTGATCCTGTCCGGACTCGGCTTCGACAAGTTCAAGACAACGCTGCTCAACATGCCCTTCGGCGCCCTTCAATTCATCATTATCCTTCTGGCCAGCTATCTCGCTCAGAAAGCCCGCCTCAAGGCCGCCGTGCTCGCCGCCTTTATGCTTCCGGTTGTGGCGGGTCTTGCCATCTTGTACGCCCTCCCGCGCAATAACTCCGTCCAGGGTGCATTAATGGCCGGATACTATCTGCTTTCGTTCTTGTTCGGCGGCAACCCGCTGATCGTCTCGTGGATCGTGGCCAACACTGCCGGACAAACGAAGAAGTCCATCGTCATGAGTCTGTACAATGCGGCCTCGTCGGCTGGAAACATCGTCGGACCGCTCCTGTTTAATGAGAATGATGCGCCCGCGTATCAGCCGGGACTGCGCGCCTGTCTGGGTATCTTCGTCGCCATGGCCGCCATTGTCTTGATTCAATGGGCCAATCTGTTCGTACTCAACAAGATGCAGGAGCGTCGGCGTGTGGCAAACGGGAAGCCGGCCAAAATCGTCGATCGGTCCATGGACAATACTTATCAGGTTTCGGAGGAGGATGCGGAAGTTGAGGCGGCCGAGACGGACAACCAGGTCGGCAATAATGCTTTCCTGGATTTGACGGATCGGGAGAACGATGAGTTTGTATATATTTACTAGATGTAATGGCTCGGGATTAGAAGTTCCTTCTTCTACAATATGAATTATGATGAGTTATGAATTATTATTTTCACTAAGCTTTTAAGTACATTCACTATATCTGTAGATAAGTTCATCTCCTATACTGTCCAATTATTCTTCGACTTCAAAAGATCCACGATATCGGGATTTTATATATTTATATAACCGATGCACTATCTACACCAGGGTTCACATCCTAGACATAGTGATCAATCAGCCAAGCTATCGCTACTCATCCTCTAATTATTCCCACGGGTGGCAGTAGGTCATTATGCTAAACACGGGTCCCTGGATACGGTAGCATCGCAAGCCCTAGGCCGCGAGGCCGTCAGGTCCTCAAGGGCCAGTGCGCCTCGACAAAGAAAGTCAAAAACCTGATAAGTAGCAATTGCGACCAATAAATCCACCGCTACATTTCTGTACTACGAAGAGATTGTGATCTGGCCAGCTCACGGACGCTGACTGCTCCTCTTATAACCACTTACTGATCATAAAGAAAGCTAAACATGGGCTCCAGCGGTCACTCACACCCAACTTCTTGGTGTAGCCGCAGAACTTATATTAAGATTTTGCCCGCAAAAGGTAACTCGAGATGACGGAATAAAATACATATATAGGGTCTGGTAGCGAAGCATTGTCACCAGCAAGGATACCCCAGCATAAATCCGCCCAGTCCCGTGACCCTGAAGAAACATAAGTCTGCCCCACTTGAAATTTCAATTGATAAACAAATCACCCCACATAAGTCATTACTGCTCATTGAGAAGGAAATGGAGAAATCCGGTTTGCTGAAGGAGCTGCAGCGCGATCTAGCGCGTAAATATCGGCTTCATGGGCCGAAGATCGAGGAAATATGGCACTCCCTTGGCAAGGGACAACGGGAGAGGGTCTCGAGAGCGGGTGCCGCCGAAGGCCAAATGCTGAAGTCCCCTATCGATAGATCCTTGGGCAATGTTTACAAGTTCATCCCTGATTGGAACCTGCGAGACATCTCCAATCCGGATTCCGACTATCTGCTGGATTGCCTGAAACACCGCGCGACGAAGTCTTTATGTGAGCAATACATCGAAGGTGTCCACGGTGGCCCGGGTGACTTCGAGGTCATAGTTAAGAGCATGCATGTCCATGGTCTGAAACATGTGGATCCCTTCCGCTATAGCTTCACGTTGTTCATGGACGAAGAGCAATATGGACAATCCTTTACGGCCTCTGACCGGGTCAAGTATGAAGAAACAATGGCGGCGATGAAAGCTGGTGTGGATGCTGGCTTGATTCTTCCTCAATCGACGGGCGAGCTTATTTTGGAAAGACAGTCTATCCTATTAACGTCCATGAACATTGTGATTCAGGACATCCTTGAAGCTGGCTCTACCTTCGAGACGAAAGGTCGCTCCAAAAAGTCAGAGAAGGCAGCACGTGAGGCTATGTCCAAACTTGCAATCGACCAGAAGCCAGAAAAGCTCTCACTGGAGGAGCTGGCTGCATTGTCTCTTGACCAGAAATCAGCATTGGAGGACTATGTGCGTCTTTGTCGGACAGAGCCCGAGTTCCTTACTCACGCTGTCAACGCTTGGTTCTTCAGTCGACCCGAGCTGGTCGCAGACGAAAAAGGTCGACGATTGCCCTTGATCACGGACAAATATATTAGCATCGCATTTTTCGAGATGATCCACAATGCTGTGGTAGGTGCTGCAGTCTGGGGGTATATCCATCAACTTCTCCAGGCTTTTGTAACAGGGCCAAACGACCGGACCTACAGAAGTTCCTTTCTCCAGGAGCTTGCAAACGTCTGTCATTTCTAGTACCAACGGGTTCAGCGGCTTTTTAAGCGTCACGTACAAATGGGTTCCGGCGATAAACATTTCAAACGCGTGTCTGGCGTATATGATAGTGGCACCGCGCGGGTAACCATGAAAACCAAGCCGGACACCCTTACCAGAACCGATCCGCAACTTAGTTATATACTTCGCCTATGCCAAACGGACACTAATAGCTCCCGGGCAGTCGATTGGGTTAGAAAGCTAGACGAGTTCCACCAAACCAATCCCGCTGAGCAGGAAAAGATAGGAGAGAGCGAGTTTGACGCTTTCGGTGATCTTGCCGTGACAACCAATTTCATCCAGTGTCTCTCGGCATCTCTTCCCATGCCGCCAATGAATCCGAAGAAGGGGCAAACTTATATTTCTCGACTAAAGGCGCTGGGATCTGAGCTTGACCGCTAAAGTCCGAGGTTGACTTATCGGGATTTGCAGTCCCCATCGATAATCTTATCGAGCCGGGAATGGCCCAAGGTGCGCTGACCACGCTTGATGGATTTATATCCAACAACACAGGGGCAGAGATAGGCTTCCTCTATCAGGATATGAACGAGGAATGCCTGTTGGACTTGCTTCTGCAAGTCCAACAGCAGAAGGAGAAGAACGAACAGGTAGCACAGGCTCAGCTTGCTTCGTTAATCCCTGAAGCGCCTACCCGGGAAATGCAAATTGAACAGCGCAAGGAAAAGACCAAAACACGCCCGCCACATTCATCCGTGTACAGTATCACCCCAACGACAGCTCCTACGACGCAACCAGAACCTGCAGTGCCGTCCCAAGCATTCAAAGTAAAGCCATCCTTCCTAGAGGTATTCTCGACCCTTTTCTCCAAACAGAGAGAACGGAGCTCAATCACCTGGGCTGCGTTTCAAGCAGCTATGGCGCACATGAAATTCTCTGTCGTGCCAAAGACTGGGTCGGTTTATACGTTCTCCCCTCCCGAAGGCTTCAATGTCCAAAGGTCTATCACGCTCCACAGACCGCATCAGTCCCGTGTCGAGGGCTGGCGACTTCTTTATATTGCGAGTCGTCTGAAGAGAGAATATGGATGGGATGAGAAGTCATTCGAGACAGAATGAGGTGTTTGGGCAAACTTGGCCATTAAAATACTATATTTTGAGTTCACTATATCCAGCTTGTAGAGATTTACCTAGATTTCTAAGCACGGCGAAAGTCGGAGATTCCAGACTTGCTACACGTACTAGTCCTACCCAGACAAAGCAAGCCTGCGCTCCTTCAGCCACGCGGGGTACGAGTCGGTGCAGAATACAATTTTCTTTTGCCAACCCACGCCATTTCTGTCAACTCAGCTTCCCCGAATTGATACTCGACGTCAACATGGAAGTTGTACAAAGGAACGAGGCCATTGAAAAGATTGATGGCAAAATGCAATTTGCCTATGTCTAGATTTTTGTTCGGCAAATGGACAAACCGATTAGATTCGCCAAGGACACTGGATGATCTCCAGGAAGTCAAGCGAATTCCAACAGAAGACAGGGGCCCAGAGGTGAATGCCGCTTGGTCAGCGGTCTATGTGAAAACACCCAGTCTCCTCGCATATATAGATGGAAATCTCGAAAAGCAAATCGCTCGCGAAGTTGAAACATGCGAAACTCTTCGCAAGAACTCCCATCCAAATATTGCCACCTATTATGGCTATATGGAGACGAACGGTCGAGTCTCTGGCTACGCCTCAAGCGATATACGTCCACTCTGATTGAAGCGGTCAATCCTCAACGCCTTGGAAAAGTCGCTTTCCTTTCAAGTCCGCGCGAACTAGTGAAGGAGAGTATGAAAGGTAGCCTGGAAGGGATTTTGGCAGCTATCAGACATCTCCACTCGCTTGGACTTGTCCATAACGACATCAACCCAGCAAACATTATGCTTGACGAAGACGGTACGTTTATTCTCATCGATTTCGATAGCTGTCGATATATCGGGGAGTCCTTGCGCAACACCGAAACGAAAAGAACCCGCCACTGGCACGACCCTTCTGTTGATATTTCGCTGGAGAAAAACGACCTTGACGCTTTCAAAGATCTACAAATCTGGCTCACTGGACCGGCGGATGAAGAATTCCTGTTTGAAAGAAGTGCTTCTTAGTAAAACGTCAACACCAAGTGGCCCATTCTTTCTTAATATTGACCAGACACTGTTGTTCAAACCCCGCTGGAACATTCTTAATGTACGTATTCCGCGTCATGTCTTGGTTGACTGGCCATCAGGACCTCGCAGTCCCAGATAAGACATGGTTTAATGCCATGTGAATATCATGTCCAGACTTCCGTAGTTGAACATCTTTGTACTGGAATAAAAGTAAAGAATTTCCTCCTTTCAGGTTGCACACTATATGAAAGAGGTCAAGCACCGGTGTGGAAAGCTACGTGATTTCGTAAATAGTCAATTCAAGAAAGTTCAATCAGACAAATAGAGGACAGGAAGAAAATAGCATTCCTATAATATCACGGAGATTCATAAAAACTCTGGAGCTGTCGGCGTGCGCTGTCTGTGAGCCACTTCTGTACCATGTCGGGTGTTATGGTTTCCTTGTCCGACTG
Source organism: Aspergillus nomiae NRRL 13137 (assembly GCF_001204775.2). NCBI lineage: Eukaryota > Fungi > Ascomycota > Eurotiomycetes > Eurotiales > Aspergillaceae > Aspergillus > Aspergillus nomiae. The sequence goes on from NW_015378100.1 coordinate 104,961, forward strand.
ATAAGTTTCGAACAGCCACTCGTTCCAATCCCAATTGATCCACTCGTCGAAGTTACAAATAGGCTCCCTACCCCGAGTCTTAAACCATCTGAGAAAGAGGACTAATATAAATCCCTGGGAGAAACATCCTTTCTTGGTCGTCATTTTGCGGGTCAGGAGACCGCCCGATAATTGCGTGCCCAAAATCGATGAACTTGACATGTACTTTAGACAGGTCTGGATTGAAATAATATTGAATAGTGATGTTCCGTGGATGCGTATCACGGTGTCGAAGATTGATCTTATAGAGCTGCGATTCTATATCGACGATTTGCTTCATCACAGCCTTCCAGAAGTAATCAGGGAAGTCGATTGGACGAAGACTAGTCATAGACTGCCCATTGATGTGTTCAAGCAGTATTAATCGTACCGTGCGAAATTGGTGATCAGAATGGGTGATATCCATAGAGTAAGAGCCATAGTAGTCAGGAATACATTTCTGTCCTTGGGCATGTAGATACCGATAGGCAGCACTTTCCTGGGTGTATTCCATGTCAACAAGAAGAAATGGATCTACATCATCATCGGAATGATCATAATATAGAGGATCATACAACTTTGCCACAACGCGGGTACTGGGAAGTTGACCAGAAATAACGTCCACTAAAACTATTTGCGAAGTCTTCCCATCCCCGACTCGAATTGCATTATGTATCTTGAGGCGTAACCGTTGAGAGCCCGATCTGCCAGATATCGGTTTCCGTGTAAGACAGCGTGTTAAGACATCAGTATTCTCTCTCTTGGTAGCCTCCTCAGGAGTAAGAAAGAAGCGCTTGATCTGGGGTTCAGGAGGAAAATATTCGATCACTGAAAATTCATAGCCCTCGACGTACGGAAGGTCCGGCTTGGATATGCCGTTCAAGGTGTTGAAATCTAAAGAAAATGGCATTTCCCTTGGTAGGTAGCAAGAACTGGTCCGAAGGGGGCAGGATTTAGCGTTTAGGAGTGAGTTCGGAGCTCTACCGATTTGGTCACATGATAGGACCTGCAGGGGTCAGGGTTATATAATAGATATGTTTGAATTATTTACTATTGTCCATATGTCCAATACCGGCCTAGACTATGTCCACATGTAGATGATGGCCTCAAGTCATCAACTACTCGAGTCTCCAACTAAATAGAGTGCATCAATCTATTTAAGCTCCTTAACCCAGAGAGAAACCTTGGGGATATCAGAGTCCTTTCCGAGGAAGTAGACCTGCTTGTTGTCCTCGGAAAGACCGAAAGAGTCCTCGCCCTTGAAAGTGAGGTAGCCGTCGTCGGTGATGCCCCACTTGTCGAACACAGCGCCTGTGGGGTGGTCCGCGGAGTGAGGTTGGGTCAGGCCGAGAGGCTGGGCATCACCTGGGATGGCGTAGAAGTTCTGCCAGGCAGTGGGTGGCAGGGCTTGTTGGGTGAAGCTGATGCTGACGCCGTCGTTGCTTGTCACTGGATGTTGTTAGTTTTATTCAGGCAATATTAGGTCGGGCGTGTGAGGCATACGGCGCAGGATCTCCAGCGTGTTGGCCTGCTCAGCGTCCACGATGGCGTGGGCTGTTGATGTTAGTCATGTTTTCATGGCCAAGGCTTGGGGTAGGTGTTACGTACAGTTGTCAGTGAGGACAGTGTTGCCGCCGTCAGCAACGAGAGTGAAAGACGTGGGGAGCTTGGCTGCCAGAGCAGAGGCGATGAAGGTGGAAGCGGCGGCGAGAGTGAACTTCATTGTGACGGTGGGTAGTTTGTTTCGAAGATTGATGTCTTGAGTGATGGTTGAATTTGCGGTTGATTATTTTCGACGACCCTGGGGCTATTCGAGGGTTTTTATGTTCAAAGCAAATAAATGTCGCAATGCGATGCGTGAGGCTGTAGCGTCACTCTATTGGGGAGCATATTGGTGCATCCAACCCAGATGACATCGCTTCGGTGGATGGTGTGGGGAATGTCTCACCTCGTTATTCTTAGAGTCGGCTCTCGGATGGCCTCTGTTTCCCTATTAGCCGAATGTTGCATGGTGCTCGCATGCACAGTATATGCTTAGCATGCAACGCTCCAAGGTGAATTGGGCTCGTGGAAGTTCGAAACAAGCTATTATCTTCTAGAGACACACCCACAGCGCAGTCAGACCTGGGGTGATATCAACTCTTCCGTCACACTGCCCTGAAGACCCTTGAAGCAGCGCCATGTCGGTTAGAGAGTTACGCGATGATCGGCACGGCTTTCCCCCATTCTCGGCTTCCCCATCTTCGTTAGTAAAGGGGCTAGTCTCCAAAACCCGATGTGTGGCCCCACAGATGTCTCACGGAGAATGTAACTACTGCCATCGCCATCGCCACAGCATCCGGGTGGCTGAATTAGCACCAACTCAGCATGCATGATGGATATCTGTAGCGGTGAGTGATCTCTCTGAGATAAATAATTCATCACGCCATCACCTCGGACAAGCAGGAAGGAATCGTGCATAACGGATCATGTGAACAAAAGCTGCGATCGAAGACCAAAATTTAGGGATAGAGATCGGCTTCTTTATTGAGACTATTGACGAAGATCACCTCCCTTTCCCAGTAGTTCCCAATGTTCGGAATTGCGTTATTGAAGAGAAGGTGCAACGAACGGTTTTGCTAATACCGGTTGAAACCAGGTGATGTTACTGCCCTAACATGTGCAGTTACTTATCATCGCAACGCGTCCTTTTCTGAAAGAGCGGTCCAGATAGAGTGAGTGCGCTGGTCATTCTGCGCTATCTTAGAAATATTAGTTTGAAGTGTCTATTTTTGGCTATAATGACTCATTCTTGGTGGCTAATCTGTGTTTGTAGTAAGGTCACTGTCGGAATAAACAGGGGCGTGGTAGCTGAATAGCAGCAATAATGCCAACCTACAACTGACGAGGATATGAGATTGAAGAGCAATTGGTCCAAATCAGCCCCAGCCTAGAGAGCTGTATCAACAGCAATCAGAACTGCTTCATGCGCGGAGCAAACAACAGAAAAGCCACCGAGAAATGGCTAATTGTGCAGATGCTAGGATGGTCCCTGAGTAATGCTCTAAGAAAAAAGGTTTTCCTCACTGGTTCCCGAGAGCGATATCGTCTGAATCCATGATGGATCCTGCTTTGTGCAAGAAGCGGAAATGATGCACTAAAACGTCAAGAATATTATCTCAGGCGTCTTAAGTGCTGTGCCACAAGTGTTAGATCCTTCTATGGAATGTGCAGCTATGAATAGGCGCTATGCTCTCTGGCTTTTAGCTGCATTAACGAACGCCGAGTGCTGACTGTATCCTTTGCAACTTATCCTGAGGCACGTTTATATACAAGTTATGGAATGCTGAAAGTTATTCAGGATATCAACAGACGACTGCAGGTATTTTCTACGACAACTCGTTTCTTTACCCGACAATCCCCAAGTTGCAAAATTGTGCAATTGCAACCTTGCAGGATATGCTCAGGTTAACCTCTGTTTCGAGACGGGAAACTATTGTTATCACGGACGTATCAGGCCTTACAAGGACGACATTATTCTCACTTAATAACACCACACCCTAGTCGGACTCGCAACATACTTCCAGATCTAGAGCGACAAACAATAATCTCCGCAACAATAATACACTAATTGGCAGCTAAGATCCTCTGGGCGGCGTCTCTTCGTCCGCAGACCGCGGCAGCGAAGACCGCTGTATATCATTAAGTGGCCTTAGGTACCACCCATAGCTAGCATACATGGCAACGATTATGATCTCCTATATCACCAACATGCAGACCTTGACCGAAGTTGATCCCTTCATAATATTAAACACGGGATTGTTAGCAAACACCCCTGACGCTGACTATAAAATTCGTACGAGAAGTAAGGGCAATGCAATTCCGACGATGATGACTGTCAGGCGCTCTCGCCTCAGGATATATTGACATTGGTGCAGCTTGCCCCAGGAAGAAGCCAGAAGCAGAACACAGCCGGCTCAGGCAACAAAGTATAGGCAAATCCCAACACGAGACGTGGATTTTGAGTGGTCAGCATCGGACGAGGAGGTCCCGACAATGCTGAGGATGACAGCCACGGACACGACGATTTGTGTCAGACGCGAAAGTTTCAGTTCTAGCTTCATCTCTCTTTCCTTTCGAATCAAATTGTGTGATAGGGCACTGAAGGGTTTCCAGTCCTGTAATGCATGCTAATATGGACCAGCTCATGTATCGGCAGAGTGCACTTATCCCGAAGTATGTAAGCTCTGCAGGTTGTTACACTGCATTTGAGGAACAACCTCGATCTTGCGTATCCTGCCGCCTTATTCGGCGAAAATTATGCAGTTATCAGGCCGGTCGGGCATATGTATTATGTACAAGTAACATCCGGCGGGGCTGGAACTGCCCATTACATCTGCGGCGTGATTAGATTCTTTCCTTGTACCATGCACTGGGTGGCTACCGCTGTCACTGTCACATATCTGGCATATTGTCTACGCAGCATTCAATCGGGATTGTGGTGAAATTTGAGACGTTACGGCTTCCCTATGAGTGTAGTCGCTCTAGATAACACGTAAAGTATCTCAGACGGCTTGTTATCAGGATATTTGTGCCTGCAAGATCTTCAGTCTTAAAGTAATGACTTGCTGGCTACGAATGCCAGATCGAACAGTTCATGTCTGCTCTTGGTTGCTTCGTATGTCAGTATCATATCACCGTCCGCATACTGACGACTTGTTTTCCCTCCTTTAGGCTTTTCATTTTACGGACAAAAGACCATGCCCGGACATGACCCATTTGATCTGCCGTTGATTAGAGGGTGGAGGATGCTTTCGGATCAATCACAAGTATCGTGTTGTTATAGGAGTGATCACCCTGGTCATCCACAGCCCTGCTCTACGCTCTGTTTCTTAGATTTGGATCCTGCAGCGCTTGACTATTCCTCTAGTGCAATCCTTCGTGCATTGCGCTGTCAGGATTTGATTTGCTGCGTGGGCTGTCGAGTAACGTGGGCGTATGATGTCATTTTCCGAGGATGTCGCTCCTCGGAGATCGTATCCATTACTTCAAACAAATCATCAAGCAAAAATGCCATGCTTGGAGATTATATTGGTGGGTTAGCTGCAATATTTCCATTAGTTGGGCAGATACTACATCTTTTCCAGTCTACCAGGAGACAACTTGTTAGGGCTAGTTCAGGCAGCCTGCCGTTTCCTAAGCTCTAAACAAAGACCTGTCCCTTCTCCTGTCCAACAACCCCATAACGTCTGTTTCTGACCTGTCATATTTCATACCTATTTATAGCCATTATTTATTTTATCTTGTCGCTCGGAATCTCAATAAGTCATACAGATATTGATCGAGTCTTTCTCGAATAGCCACATCCGGAGAGACCCATACGAACGAGGCTGGGCTCTACCAAACATGACGTTAAACATCAACAGTTGGAAAGGGTCTGACCGCCAGTCTACGTATAAGGGAAACAGGAACACTCCTTCAGAAGGTTAGGATATTATTAGCATCAGGCCCTACATACAATATGCATGTTTTTCATGGGGTTAGCCAAACATGGGCGATCTCGGCAGCTTCGGGGATTTTCAACAGTCGGTTACCTCGGATTCTGGGTCCTTTAGGCCAACCACAATCGTGGCTTCGCTCGCCGCTCTGAGACTTGCAGAGACTTAGCGAATCACCATCGTCTAGTGGCTGTGCCCCCTAGCATTGGCCTGTATCCCCATCCCTCAACAGCATAAAAACCCCCTCTGCCTCCCTTGACTTCGACTAACATCAACAAGTACAAGACTAGAATCGCAACCACCAGCTCAACGTCGCTTCAATTTCAGTATAACTGCTTCTATTGCGTCAATATCACCAACATGAAGGCCCCTTACTTTCTCACTTTCCTTGCTGCCGCCGTCTCGGCGCAGAATGCTGGCATCGGATTCCCAACGAAAGACCAGGAGATCACGGCGGGAGAGAATTTAGTTGTTCAGATTCAGCGCCCGGTAAGTTCGGACCACCATACCACAGCGTAGCCGAGGCTAACTGCCGTATCAGAACTCCTTAACTGGCTCCAAGGAGATGGGTGTCGCAATTGGCGTGGCATCCTGCGCCTCAAGACCTTGTATGGCTCCGAAGGACACACTGGGCACTCTCCTCTATAACGGGCCCTTCAAGCCGGAGTACCACGAGACTAGCCAGCCTCCTTATCAGAACTTCACCGTGACGATCCCAGACTCCATAGCGAAGGGAGACGCACAGATCAACGTCGCCCATGTGGCAATTGTCGGGGTAAGTGCTAGCCTCCCACGATCGCATCGATGGGATTAAGGAGCTAACCCAATCTATTTACAGGCGAGCGCGTGGCCATACCTGGACCTGCTCAATCAGACTGTTGTTGTTGCTTAGGTCTTGGGTGGAGGATGCCTGCCTGTTTCCGCCTGTATAGGCTGTCTGCGGGACTGGCGTGTTGTATATTTGTTTATTAACTTTCTCTGGATTTAATTTCTTGGCTTTTATTCTGGGATTGTCCGTCCTTTGTCATTTTGGTCTTCAAATTTCCAGGGATCCTTTTAGCTATAGGATCGCCTATTCTTAATTTATTCGTTTTCATCGGCATTTACAGGCCCATCGCCATGGAAAGTAGTGATAGGACCAAGTATTATTCTTATGACCGCATAATATTAAGTCTTAATCAATATTAGTCCTCATTATAGAAGGGAACTCCCGGCGGCGTCAAGCGGCAGTGGAGAAACAAGCTGTCAGTCGATTCAATCCCACAATGTGGAGGAAGGTCCGTGAGATGGATCGAACGCCACAATCCTTGATTTTGATTGAGGAGACTACCTTAAATTCATTCTCTATAGGTCACACATCTATAGGACTCTGAGCCTGCGTCTTCCAAGTGTGGGTCTGTGCTAAGCTTTCTGTTGCCGATCTCACTCCGTTCATCTTATCATTTCAAGAAGTTGACTGCGTTTTATTGACACTTGCTACAGTCTATTGAGGACCCGGTAAAGAGCTAGATCGCACAAAAAAGTGACGATAGCGCCATACGTATCTGTAGTGTATGAATGTCCGCGGTGAAGCAACATGCATCTTCTCATACCAATGTCCACCCTATGAGCTATTGACCGGTTAGTCCGTATTCACACAACGTGGCTCGAGACTACTTGTAATGTCAAGTAAGGTATAACTTGGTGTTGGTATAGGTTTATCGGCGATGTACGTCCTTGATGGCATTAGTCGTAAGATATATAAAACCAGAATATGTGAGTACGGTAGCAAAGTTCATTCTGATCGGATATTTAGTACTTCATAAACCGGCTTTTTAGTTGAGGAATTGACACTATGCCTCATATTGTGGAGCCACAAATAGCACCAAGTGTATTCAGCGGTAGCTTAGGGAGGGCAATGGCATGACGAACTAGTAGTCGCGTAGCGCCGTAGGAGGGGCTTTCAATTAGGGACATCAAGTTAGCAGCAGACTAACTGATACAGGCAAAGTGCACTACAGTGCTGTCTCATCTGGCTGCTTTCTGGGCCTGCGATCGCCGACGGGGTTGCTGCCCCACCAGGTGTTAAAACGAATTTGTCCGAGATAAAATGCTCTTCAGGGCCCCAATTTACACATCCTGGTGATGCATCATCGTACTCGCCTACTTTCCAGCCCCTGTTCCGAGTTTGTCGCAAATTTTGCAGACCAACATGACTGTTCCAACTACTTCTCGCCCTACGATCCTTGTCATTCACGGGGCATGGCATCATCCTGAATTTTATGCCCCGTTCTGCAAGGCCTTTGAAGACTTGGGCTATGAAGCAGTCTGTCCTCACCTCCTAACCTGCAACAATGATGTACCCCCCACGAAGAAATTGGAGGATGATGTGGCGCTCATCCGACAGACGGCACAGTCGCTCCTTGACGATGGGAAAGCCGTCGTTGCCGTCATGCACTCCTACGGCGGAATAGTTGGCACTGATGCCCTACACGGACTGGCGATCAAACGTCTGATCTACATGACTGCTTTTATACCCCCTAGTGGCAGCAGCCTCGCGGGTATGTTTGGCGGCCAATTGCCTCCCTTCATAACCATTGATGTATGTATCCACCCACTTGAACTGCCATGCACTCGCTAATGAATCCTTCTAGGATGAAAAGGAGTTATTGACAGTCCCTGACCCGGCGACTGTCTTTTTCAACGACCTCCCCTCCGAGGAAGCCGCTACATGGGCCAAGAAGCTGGTGGTCCACCCGAAATCTGCCCAATTTGACCCAATCTCACACGAGGCATATCGCAACAGCCCCACGACATACATTGTGTGCGAGCAGGATGCGGGTCTCATTCCCCTGGTTCAGGAGATGATGATAGAAAACGTGCGGAAAGCGGGAGTGGATATAGACGTTGAGAGGTTATCAGCGAGCCACAGTCCGTTCCTCAGTATGCCGGAAGAGACTGCCAAGCTGGTTCTAAGGGTTGCTTCCCAATGAACTATCAGATAGTCTAGCTGCCTAACCATATGGAACGCGGTATGCGAGAGGTTTTGGCGGAATTTACTCCGCAAGGTTCGAATAGATCCTCTTAGTTTGAGACATTTCGTGGGCTGATACAACGGCTTGGAGCTGAAGAACGGGACCGATGTAACGAACCGCATCCCAGGCCAATCGCGCTTCGGGAAGGCTTCAATTTCGCTCGTTGCCCGACCCACTCCGTCCGATCCTGCAGGGCCAGGATTGAAGTTTATTTGATTAATCTTGCGTGTTTGGTTTGACCGGTTCCAGACTTTGGGGGTAGTCTATTTATTGAATACGGAGTACTTGCTCTTGTCTTTCTCGTGAGGCATTTCGCCTGATAACCCGTTCTGTCATCTATTGTTTCATCTCTTGTTAACATAGGGTATTATTCCACTGTAGAGGGATCTACGGCTTGGCTGTCAATCCGTAGTACTTCCTGATACCGCTCTCTATCTTCTAGTAGCGTATATATTAGACGTGATGCATTCTTTGTAGATCCACGGCTCGAGCTAGAAGAACCGTTGCCGCGGAATTGCATATTAGCCATTTCTAATCATCCCGCATAACCTACTAAGTCTAGCACTCTAGCGTCAAGAGGAATATCACTAGTCTAATGCACGAATCCCAAGGTAGTGGTCTGCACGCATTGATCCACCAGGAGCAAGATCCCTGCAGGCGGGGACGGTGAGCCCTCGGATTTGGGCATTTGCACGCACATGTAAATTTTAGAGTACTAGAGATGCTCCTTTTCGAGATTTCCTGTATTTAACAGCCCCCAGAAAGGCGTGCTGATGTGAATCCCTGCTCATATGTACATAACCCTAGTGACACGAGATCCCCCCTAGACAATCGCCACACTAAACACTAAGTGAAACCTTTCGAGCTTCAAGAACAGCTATGTAGCGTAGTAATTCACTCTCGATCTTTCCTTAAATTGTTATCCACACGAAAATGCCTTGCCGGAAATCAGTTGTGATGCTTACCTGAACTACCATGGTTCCACACAGCTTGATCCTAGTTAAAAACAATTATTATAAAACCACAGTACGTACCCAAGTTGACTATTCGGAAACTACCAAACGTCCCGATGGTGCTAGTGTAGTACGCGGTCCACCTAAGTTTAAATAAATACGTCAAGCAATCCTGCCACCTCGGGTCGCGTCCGACAAGCTTGCGAAGTTTTGCCGTCATTTGGCCGGCGACTAGGGTTATGTATAGATATCGACGACAACAGTGAAGTCATCTTCTGGCAACAGCTTTTCTTCTCACGTTATGGGCGCTAATGACCGGGGGAAAACTTACATTACGGTTAGTGCTGTGCTCGTCGCTCTGTCCACGGTTATTGTTGGGTTTCGGATCGTTGCAAGATGGATGAGAACCACTCTGGGACTGGATGACTATGTCATCTGTGCATCGATTATTCTTGCCTATAGCATGCTGGGGGAAGCGGTTGTTTGTATGTTCACCGGATCGCGACGAGATCGCGCAAGGCTGATCGTGTACAGGGGCTCGAGATGGAGGGCTAGGAAAGCACATGGACGAGCTAAGCGTCCAGGAGAAGATCACCTTCCAGAAGGCGAGTATCAGCTGGCATGCAATTGTGGTCTTATTCTAACAACAATCGCAGTGTTTCTTCGCCAACGAGATCTCCTATACGCTCCTCGTCCCCTCGATCAAAATCTCTATCCTCCTACTATATCGCCGAATCTTCGCCGTTCGCAAGTTCAGGATCGCGAGTCTCATCACCGGCGGTCTAGTCATGTCATGGTGTCTCGCTGTCTTCATTACCGTCTTTCTTCAATGTCGCCCGATTGCCCTGAACTGGGACAAGACATTAGAGGGAACCTGTATTGACCCGAAAAAGTTCTTCTTCGGCAATGCGATATCCAACCTCCTTATTGATGTGGTTATTCTGGCGTTACCGATCCCGATGGTTCTACAGCTCCAACTACGCTTGTCGCAGAAGCTGACTATTCTGGGGATATTCCTTCTGGGTGGATTGTACGTCTCATACTACGATTCTGGAGGATGAAAGCTTATGACTACAGTGTCTGTGTCGCGAGCATTATGCGCGTCGTTACCCTCGATGTTTTCGAGACTATGGATACGTCATGTATGTTTCCTCGATTCCTTCTCGAGTTTAATCGCACTCAACTAACATCTCAACCATATAGACTCCGTGATGGAAGCCGCAACCTGGACCTTCGTCGAGCCCTGCGTCGGAATCATCTGCGCTTGTTTACCGACCCTTCGACCCCTGCTACGGACACTATGCTGTTCCTTTTCATGGAGCACGGATCATTCAGACGGTCCACCGGCAAACTATAGGATGCACAGAATATCCAGCGCCGCAAAGAATGACTCAGCCGGTAGGAGCGACAGAGAATGGGACAATAAGCGATTTGGGGATGAGTTCGCATTAATGGGCGGGAGCACGAAAATAACTGTTAATGGAGATGGTGCTTCTTAGATTTGATTTCGGTATAGGCGTTTGGTATATATCCAAAAAAGGGATTCGTGTTTGCTTTTTATACTATACACAGGTTAGGAGTTAGGGTAACGCCCTGAGGACATGATGCAATGTGTGGTATGTTTGTTCCTTATTTTCGAGATTCTATCTAGTGTTTCCTAGAAAGTCAGTTAATATAGAGGAATTGTCATGATACGAGATCATATGAGTGTGAGGTTGGGCTGAATAGTATCCTGAGCTAAAAGTTAGACCGTACCAAAGTATCCAGTCTGTAGCGGGTGACACCTCGTATGAAGTCGTGTCCTGCGATGGCTTCAGAGCTTAGCGACGAAATTATGTCGGCAGTCGTCCGGTCAAAAAATATATTCTATATGTGCATGAAACTAGACCGGTCAATGCTGTGATCCAGGGCCTTCCGCAAATCATGTCCGTACATGTCGAGGGCACACTCTGAATTCTTTCTAGGAAAACAATAAAAATAAAAATAATTATGGGGAAGGTTTTGCAACAATAGCAACTATACTCAACATTTCTTTTACGTGTATCATATGAGCTCAGACGTTCGACATCATCAAGCTTCCTAGATCCCGAATTCCCGATCGCTTGCGGGGCTTGACGATGAAAGCATAATATGGCATCAACCTTATCGTGGATTGGCTTCAGTGTACCATGGACAGCCCAAGCCCCAGGAGGGTCTTGTTAGGTCTGGAAGTTCACTACGCCAATCCGGTGCTAAGTTCTTTTATTAGACCAAGACAGTAAAGCATATGTCAGTTGATCGCCATCACTGAACCTAGAATTGACAGGATATCGATACAAAACTGGGTCATAAATATCGCGTAGCTATCTCTATTTATAGGAGCCCGGAGCCATGACGCTGAGACTCTTGAGCCTTCTGCATATCCTGCCTTCGTCAGTCTATCGTTTCAGTAAATCATATCATGTCGAATACAAACAACACGCCTAGTCCACAGCCCGCACATGCAGGCGCATCCACAGAGGAGGCACCAAATTATAAAACCTTCACAGACGCAACGGATAAATTGTACAAGAAGCTGGTTCAGGAGGAGTCCCGTGAATGGTGGCAGTATCGCTTCGTTAGCACGTTCTTCAACGTGCTCGCGATCATGCAACTGATGGTTGGAGCAACCATAACTGCTCTTGGACCGTTTGGTGGTCAACATTTGATTGCTATAACCGTGTTAGGTGCTATTAACACCGTCATTGCCGGGTTCATAGCTCTCCTCAAAGGTAGGGGCCTTCCTCAGCGACCCCGGAAAAACATGTTGGAGCTTCGAAGGGTTCGGGAGTATATTGAGCAAAAGAGAACCATGTTGCAGTACAGGAACAGGAAGTTCTCGAGGGATGAGGTTGACTCTCTACTGGAAGATGTCATGAGGAGGTATGATCTTGCGGAAGAGATTATCGAAAGGAACCAGCCGGATACCTACACAGATGGTGCGGGATCGACCGGTAGAGAACGTCAACCGGACGAAGAAAGGGCACCAGGATAAAGCAGGTACCTATCAAGTACGTTGTATTAAAAATTTACTTTAGCTGATTGTGTTTTGTGTCATAGGTACTGTGGAGACTTTGACTAATAGCTTACAGATGCTTTCCTGCTTGACCGGTTCCAGCTCCGCTTACCATGCATTTCTGGCGGCGGATGATTGTTGAGATACCAGCTCCGGTGGCATGACATCCTTTCATGTCTTACCCCTGAAGTAGCAAAGGCTTTATTGGTCCGACTAGCACTACTCTCGCAGCCAAACGGTATGCGTTCAGACATATTTGTGGTTGGTCTAGTCTGTACCCTTACTAGTTATGTCATGAGCAGCCACACTCGAACAGGGATTGTGCGAGGAGCAATTATCCACAGACCACCACGGTTTCACAATAGTATCAGTAGGTGCCGGCATTCCAATCAAAGCATTACAATGTCAGAAGAGTTGAGCCACAGGACCATCAGGCCCCCGGCTTTGCGTTTTTGCCTCGGGCGGCTAACATTATTTCCTGTCCATTTTCCGTGAGTTTCACGGCGCCATGCTTGCATCGTTTCGTACGGTGGGGAATTATTACTGCATCATATACTATAGCTGCTAGTGGGAATCCACAGTCCTCGTTCTTCGCATGCAATTATAATTGAATGGTGCATGTACCAACTTGAATAGCCCGAAACCAATCTATCATTATTATCATGTGTGGAAGGACTCCACAATTAATGGTACAGGCGAGCAAAGGAAGTAATTATAGTAATGATATATCATCCATTCAGACAACTGTCTAAGGGCCTGCTTCATTGGACCCCCTGTCACTCTAGAATATGAAGGGAGTGCCTCCTCCTATGGCCTAAACTTAGCCGGAAGCGACCCGGACTTTTGTGATTCAGTCTGAACTCCTTGTTCTGTGCTGCAGATCTCCGCTACCTTGGGGCCTGCTATTGATGGATAATATACTTTGTCACTGCAAGCTACCGCCAAAATAAGCATGTTAAACTCAATGGTCACCTGCTGTGTCGCTTGTAATTCTTGTTCTCTTCACTATTGACCCGGAGAGAGATTTGGTCCTGTACTATCTTCGTAGTGGGCGGTGCGGCATAATAATCACCATACAGTCTATCAGCTCTGTATTTATACTTTGACAATCGAGACTTCAGCTTTGAGGAACTTCTCTTCAATAGCGGCGGAAAAATATAGGTTAATCACGCAATAGTAGTCCAGAGAGACGAGACAACGCTGAACTCGCCACGGCTGTAACATCCTATCTACTTATAAGAGATATTTCAAGTTTGATGGAATATTGGAGGGAATTCTTTTTACAATTAAATGAGCTTTGCACCCCTTGTTTCAGGCTACTGAGCCATTGTCTTTAAATATGAGTCTCAAGTACGCTTCCATGATGCAGAAAGCAAGATCTTCTCTGGGCTCGTGTTCAATATTTCTCATTCTCTAAGATTTCTTTAAGTGAAACGATGCTATCACTTCAACTTTTCGTCATGTCAGTCTGCCTTGCAGCTGTCAATGTGCTGTCGGCTAGCGACGGCCTTCGGAGTGACTCCATGACGAAGGCTAGTCTCCCTAAGAGCTTCGAATGGAGCTCCAGTGGTCCTCTTATTGGCCCAAAAGACGATAGCCACGACCTTGCTGGGATCAAAGACCCCTCAATTATTGAGGTTGATGGTGTTTACCATGTCTTTGCTAGCACCGCCAAAGAATCTGGTTATAATCTAGTATACCTGAGCTTTACCGATTTCAATAAGGCTAGTTCAGCAACATTCCATTACCTTGACCAAACCCCAATCGGGCCAGGCTATCGCGCCGCTCCTCAAGTGTTCTACTTTGAGCCACACAAACTATGGTACCTCGTCTACCAAAACGGTAACGCTGCGTACTCCACCAACTCCGACATCAACAACCCTGCTGGGTGGAGCGCACCCAAGAATTTCTTCGGCAGCATGCCCAGGATCATTTCGGAGAACAAGGGTCATGGAAACTGGGTTGACATGTGGACCATTTGCGATTCGTCCAACTGCTACCTTTTCTCATCGGATGATAACGGCCATCTCTACCGCTCTCAGACCTCGCTCGGCAACTTTCCGCACGGCATGGGGAACACCGTCATCGCATTACAAGACTCGAATGCATATGCCTTATTCGAAGCATCTAATGTATACAGCACCGGTGACGGTAAATACCTTCTTCTCGTGGAAGCCATCGGGAGTGATGGTGCGAGATATTTCCGGTCCTGGACTTCGGCCAGTCTCACTGGTACCTGGACTGCTCTTGCCGACACGGAGGCCAACCCCTTTGCGCGATCCAACAATATCAAGTTTAGCACTAGCGCCTGGACTACAAGTATCAGCCATGGCGAGATGGTGCGCACAAATGTTGACCAGACCATGACCATTAGCCCCTGTAATCTACGCTATCTGTACCAGGGCGTGGATCCAAACGCGAAGGGCGATTATAATGCCATGCCGTGGAAACTTGGACTTCTCACCCAAACCAACTCTGCCTGTTAGCGGACAATTATCGGCCAGGCTAGCTTAAAGAAGTGTGTCAGTGGGCTCGACTGTGGATACCCCCAGCAAGTCAAGGCTTCAGCTCAGCGTCGGGAAGCAACCTGCCCTGACTCCACTTTCTGCCGTAGTTCAGGGACTAGATAGCAGGGATACTTTTAATAAAGGCCATTCCGCATTGAGCGAACTCGCTGAGTCATTTTCTTGTAAGTGGAGGCCTCTTGGGTCCTACTTTTCAACTGTCATTGGTAAATTGATACTTCAGGTTTCACTCATTTGGCAATCACTAAAATAAGAAATCGCTCGGTTATAGGGCCCGTAAGTTTGAAACGGTTCACGCTCCCGATGCTCAGAGGCCCTGGTCAAGTGGGTCTGGCCTGAGCCTGTGATCTAGCCAGCCATCAATAGTATCAGTACTTCATAGCTACATTGCCCATGAGTCCATGACTGCCGAGGCATTTCAAACAGGAACACCGGCGGAGATCGGTACATATAGATCGACCGGAGATTGAATTCGGTTAGAGCCAAGCAGGCTTTTAGCCATATTACGAGGTTGTAGGCGCTCGAGACTGTTTCAGAGTCTGCGTTTAGACGCCGGGTAGAGAGCCATTTCCCGTTCGGATAAAGCCTAAAACGTGCCATGGCTTCAGGTACTCTGGCTCTGGCCAATAGAACAAGGTCTATGCTGTATGATATCCTATGCCTAGACACAGTAGCATGGCATGAACAGTGATTGGACTGTTTTTCTTAAACCGCTTTAAGATGGGTGGCTATAGAAACTATTCGTACGTATAGTAAGGCTGATTACCGCTGCTAGCAATGCCCAGATGTGTGAACTTGCACGTTAATATTGCATCTGTGCTGGTGGACGTAAGTCACAGTATAAGGAAGAAAGTTCATACAACTAAATCCAGGGTCTCAGGGAAAAATCCACAATACAAATCGAGTTGTGTGGAGTGATCTTATGAGACAAAAGTGGATACGCCTCTTGCTGGTAAAGCTCTCACTGCGCAGACTTCATTGCAGTGAACCCTCGGCAGTTGGCCTTTTAAGAACGAACCGATGGCTATCAGGCGGCGGTTTCAGGTTTTGCGACCAGATCACTAATCTTCTTGGCTCCGGTTATCGAGACTGGATTTGTGAGCCCCACTAGCCCTACATAAGCCCGTTTCTAACTTTTAACTCGCGACTAGAGGCTTCCTCCACCGAATCGAATGTGGAAATGGCACTGTTCTTCTTCATATGGCAGTTGAGGTCAGAAGAGATTCCCCTATGTTTCTACCCATATATGTCCCTAGCATTCGACCTTGGTCGAAGCTGCTAGATGGCAACTGCGCTCGTCTGGGTTTCACCATTATATTAGCGGTTTCTTCATAATCATTGTAACATTTTCAACTGCTTTTTTTCCTCATTATGCTGCCTTGGGCAGTCAACTAGTTATTAGCACGGTTGGTCTGCCACTTCTGTGTTGGTAGAGGAACCCGGCCTAGTTATAATCTCATAATCTGTCCGTGATTGCTCTTGGAGTGAATCTAAATTTGCGCACCCAGTGCGAGCTGAGCTGTAGATATAGTATCATAATTCCTGGAATAGTTAACACACATTGGTTATACAGTAGGTCGGCTTTAACCGTGTGTACACTGTACCTATCTCGCTAAAAGACAACGCCGTGCCTTTAAAGGAAGGTCCTTTAGCCTGCTTATGTGGGGCAGTGGATTTACCCAGTCGTGACAGACTGAAAATTGTTCATTGGTAGAGCGCCTCGCACGTCTGTCGGAGTCTAGACATCATGCTTATGGGCCTATGGATTTAGCCTAGGAATGCTGACCCTTGAGCTAGTAGTAAGGCTTGGCTCTTGCACCTAGGTAAAGGGCCACTACGCAGTCTGTATAGGAGTCTCCCATTCTTTGGTCTGGCGAAAGCCACAGCGCTACATTTATATGAAACTCTTGGTTTTACTTCAATTTCGTTACTTCAGTCCCTCGTCAAGCTGGGAGAACTATTTAAGCTGGGGGTTACCAACATAACCATGTTGTCCTTTCTCTATCAATTCGTTCATTCTTTCCGTTGTTTTTAGTACTGTTCATTCCCTTTTCCTTTCTTACCCGACAAACTAGACGTTTGCATTCCTTTCTTTACCTCTTTTGTCTTCTATCCAAGATGAAGCTAAACCTTGCCTCTCTTTCCTTTCTTGCGAGTCTCGCCCCGCTGGTTTCGGGTCATTATGTGTTTTCGAAGTTGATTGTCGACGGACAGACCACTAAGGATTTTGAATACATCCGAGAGAACAGCAATGGGTACCAACCAACACTGGCTTCTGAAATTGTGAGCGACGACTTCCGCTGCAACAAGGGCTCCATGGAGTCTGCCGCCAAGACCAAGGTCTACACGGTTGCTCCAGGTGCCGAGATTGGTTTTCAGCTCGCCTATGGTGCCACGATGAAGCACCCCGGCCCCCTGCAAATCTACATGTCCAAGGCACCCGGCGACGTCAAAAGCTACGACGGATCAGGCGACTGGTTCAAGGTATACCAGGAGGGTGTTTGCCACGACATTTCCGGTGGCCTGAAGGATACCGACTGGTGCACTTGGGATAAGGATACTGCATCCTTCAAGATCCCCGAGAATACTCCGGCTGGCCAGTATCTTGTTCGTGTGGAACACATCGGCCTTCATCGCGGCTTCAGTGGAAACTCCGAGTTCTACTTCACCTGCGCTCAAATCGAGGTCACTGGCTCTGGTTCGGGCGTTCCGGAGCCCTTGGTCAAAATCCCTGGCATGTACAATCCTGAGGATCCCAACATCCACTTCGACATTTACTACCCTACCCCGACTTCCTACGATCTTCCCGGTCCTTCTGTCTGGTCTGGCAGCGCCTCCGGTTCCTCTCCTACTATCTCCGCCCCTCCTGTCAATAACGCCGCCGCCGCTTCCTCTGCCGCTCCGACGACTCTTGTGACCCTCTCCAAGACCGTCGATACACCTGCTCCTACTCAACCCGCTCCATCAGTCGGTACTATCAAGAAATACTACCAATGCGGTGGTGAGGGTTGGACTGGATCCGGATCGTGTGAAGCCGGCACTACCTGCCGCGACTGGAACCCTTGGTACCATCAGTGTGTCTAAGCCGAGCTACACAGTAGGACAATTTCTATAGCTGCGACGCGGGTAGCCAACTTCGTCTTCATATATATTCTCTCGTGGCTCTTCACTTAGACTATTCAGATCTTGTATTTGATAACAGCTCTGCGCCTGAAACAACAATCTGAAACACATTATTCTTTATTCTAGTATCAGTAGAACAAACGTAGGAAGTATTAAAGTTATACATGAACCGTGGTCATGGAAGGTCTTATCATCTATGATAGGTTGGGAATTGTAGTCTTGGGGAAGGACAGTATGAAAAGTACGGACATACATAAATTCTTATCTCGCACAATGTGGTTATATCTCGGAAATGTGTAGGTTTATTCAATGGCCGTCAAGCAGTTACTCAGTTAGGAGGCATTGTCGTCATGACCGACCGTCAGCTTCTACACCTACGTCGTTTCAAAAGTCCTCAGAGGCTACATGCGAGGCATCTCGCTCTATTTTACCTATCATAGTCACTACTTGGCCTATGGTTCATCGGATGCAACTATAAATGCAGCGCCACATATGTAAGTACGACGTGTGTATACTATCTCGCATATAAATCAACGAACAACCGACATCTACTCCCCAACAATACAAAACATACCAACTTCATCAAGCTGTCTAATCATTATCAGAAAATGAAGGTATCAAAAGTCGTCGCGGGCAGCCTCCTCCCCATAATCGGACTATGCTATCCCGTCTACCCCCAACAAGAAAAGCACCTCGTCCGTGTGCCTCTCCCTCCCCCAGATAACTGGGTCGCGGGTCCGCGTCTCTTCCCCGGAGAGGTCATTGCGGGTTACCATGCCAGCATCTTCGAGCACGACGCCAAAGGTTGGCGTGAGTATATTAACGAGAAATGTGAGGAGTTTCATGAGTGTACCTCGACCATATCGCTCAGCGGTAAGAGCCCACATAGGCCAGTGTACGTCCGAATTGATATTGACGGTGACTTGTTTCTGCTCTAGCGAATAATGTTGGCTCGACGGGTGGACGGTACTGGTTTGGATACGTCTTTCGGGGTCGTCCTACTACGCCGGATGACTATGTCAGGGACTGGACTGCTAAGGCTGAGGTGAAGGATTCGGCTGCATATACTATCAGCTATGAGGATGACTTTCTAAGGCCACAGTGGGATATCTTGTAGATAGCTACCAACTTAATCAAGTGGTCTGTGGTTCTGTGGTATAGGCTGGGGATGTCTTGTGCTTTTTCCTGTTGGATATTGTGGTCGGTCTCACAAATTATATGTATTATCGTGTTATAGGAGACCCAAAAGCAAGCAAAGTTCACTGTACTCGAACTGATTGATTCAAAATTATATTCGTCTGATTCGTTAGGTAATGCGACGTGCATTCGTAATGAAGCACTTTGATACTTCAAAGGCCAAAGCTACATACGACATGAGATACTTGCGGATGAAGGGTCAGACCAAGTTTCCTTGATAAAATCGGCACACCGTTCCCCAATTCCATATGCTGGCATCTGGGTGTGTCCACCGTGCAAAGTGGGCATTACACTACAGTCCGCAACGCGCAGTCCTGCAACTCCCTTCACTCTTAACTTGTTATCTAGGACCGCAAGGGGGTTGTCGTCCTTGCCCATCGCACACGTTCCGGAAGCATGATAGCCTGTTTACATTAGTATATCGCTCGAACGAGGGCTACGAACAAACTTACAGGTGGTGGCATGTTCCTTGACATATGGAATCCACTCCTCCCGAGTCGTGTAGGTATGATGGGTCAGGTTGGGCGGCCAAGACCCCTTGACGATATCTTTGGTTCCTGCCCCTTTCATGACAACCTCGTTGCCAAAGCGGCATGCCTCGGTCAGCACCAGGAGGTCCATTGGATCAGCCAAGTAATTGCAGTCAACAATGGGGTTTTCCAGAGGATCCTGAGATTTCAAGGTAACCGTGCCCCGAGATTTCGGAGCAAAAAGCTCTGCAATCATCGAGAACGCGTGCTTGTGGTCGACTGGGAACTGATCGTACTGTTTGGGTCCGCCGTAGCACTCGGTGGTGAAGAATTCGATGTTAGGTTGCTTAGGCGTCAGGCCCATTGGGTCACGGCCAGGTTTGCGTGGAGCGTCTCGCCACAACGGTTCGTCCTTGAGGCGCTCGTCCAGGCGGGCGAAGGCGAATGCGCCGAAGGGGAATGTTGATAGGAATCCGGTCTTCTGTTCCTTCCATTGTGCGTATGTCTTTTCCATGTTATCATCGTGGTAGACATGCCAGTCGTTTGTTAGGCCTTCCTTTTCAGTTTCGTAGAACATGAATACGATCTAGTAGGATTAGTAGCCCGCCAGACTGTAGGCAAGGTATTTGGCTCACCAAATGATCCATCAGGTTTTTACCCACACCAGGCAGGTCAACCTTGCAAGGAATGTCGAACTTTTCCAGTTCCTCCCGTGCCCCGATTCCAGATCGCATCAGCACGGCAGGGCTGCAATAAGCACCACTAGATATGACAACCTCCTTCTTCGCGTGAAAAGTGCGGGTAGTCCCATCGGCCAATCTGGTCACGGCACCTGTCGCCCGGAGCCCCGTGGGACCTTCTTCTAACACGATGCGGTCGACTGTAGCATCGGTTTGAATGGTTACGTTGGGGCGGTTGTAATCGTTGGTTATGAAATCCGCGCCCGTAGTACGGATCCCCTTATACACGGTACGAGGTGCATGGCCGCATCCGTGGGCAACGTCGCCAGTGCTGAACATGTCATGATACAGAGGCATTCCTTGGGAAACGAGAGAGTCCATGAGCAGGTTCGAGATGGGTGCGAGATCGTGAGGCTCGGTGTGCAGTGGGCCATTGTAACCATGGCTTTGGGTGTCGGCTTGGAACCAGTCTTTGGGATGGAATGTTTCCGACTGTGATAACATACTGTTAGGCATGGCATGTTCTGTCCACTGTGGGAAGAATCTACCTTTCTCATCGCGGCAAAGAACTCCTCTCCACTCCATCCCTCCAGCTCCCAGTCATCATAATCTTGCTTGCTCCCTCGCACACACAGTGTACCGTTACATCCGCTGCAGCCTCCCAAAAAGCGCCCGCGGCTCAGTTTCACCTGTCGGTTATCGACTCCTTTCATAGGCGACGTAACTATATTCCAATCGGTTTCCGAGTCAAAGTTATTTGACCATCTGCGACGCTTAGTGGGTGAGACGAGTGAGCGTGGATTCGACATTCATACCCTCCCGTCATATGTACGTTCTCCAAATCTTTGTTATGTTGACCAGCCTCAAGGACTAGCACCTTCACATTAGGATTTTCCGCGAGACGACCAGCGACAACGCATCCTGCTGTACCACCTCTTTCCGATTGATCTATCAGCTGGGGCTCACATCGAAACACATTTCTCCAAATCCCCCCCGCCCGCACTTACCCGCAAATAATGTAGTCGTAAACATCGTCCGGAGTGCTTCCCATGATGACTACCTGATGTTTTTTGCAAGGGAGAGCGGGTGACGGAGGTGAAAATCGGGGGAATAGATTAAATCTCAAGTTTCTCTACGGCTCCTTGCGAGTCCATCTCGGCATACTCTCCTTTTATACACCGGATGGGCATGAATAATCTTCATGTGCAATCCCCCACTTGGTGGGCACAGGCGGGCCATATTCCGATACATGTGGCCGGCCTAAAAAAGAGGGGAGCAGGGATAAAGATAGCCAGTGAACGCAGCTAATTATATTACGATGACTAGCTTGGCTCTAGATCGAACAAAAGGATTTCAGCTATTGATCAATAGACCCGGTCGCTCTCGGCCAGCGAGAAAGCTATTGTGATTCGCTGTGAATCAGACTGATTTAGTAAACGGTGCAGTCTAATCGTGAGTCGTGGATAAATCACCAAGCGAAAAAGAGGGGGCCAAGACGCCACTAAGTCCGCGCCATGGATAAGCTGAAGGCAATTTCCTGCCAGCAACTGCGTCAGCCAGGCAAGTCGGGTTCGTGTTGCGTCCCCGCGATGTTCCTCGAACACGGGGTTTCTCTGCGCGCTGGTGCTCATGGCGGACGTGCATACTTCCATTAATGCGTTCCGGGAATCCTTAGTTCGGGGAGAAGGTTTGATCCTTCAACATTTCGGCCAGATACAAAGCGATCAACACTACGAAAATGGGGCTGCGGGCTCCAAAATGGCTCACGATATCGACCTCCACTTTTACCCGCTATTCTACTTGCAGAGAGCACACGGCTGAGAGGAAACTATCTTGAAACTAAATTCGGAACAAGCTCTGGCAGCGAATCAAAAAGCACTACCCCCAAAAATGTGGGTCAGGATGTGAGAGTTCTTATATCTGCATCATCTGAAGACAAGGTTGCTACCTGTCACACTGCTCATGAAACTGCGTGAAATAATACTAATGCGGCATCCGCATCACCCCAGGCCCTTGGCGTATGGGGTAAAGCTCGGTGATCCGCTCTTTACTACCTCCTGCTTCTCAGTACCAAGAAATAGGAGGTCCCCAGAAGAATAGGTTCTCCAACGACGTATCTCAGCGGAACGCCAGATTGGGCCAACGAAGCTTTAAAGTTATTCTGGTCGAAAGGTAAATGGTCGTATATCCTGTCATGCAGGCCGTTGAAGCACCCTTAAAACTTAACTAGCGTACGTATCCCTGTCAGGGGCGCTCGCCACCCCATCCCCCCGGTCTCTTAAAACCCATCAGTATGGCACTAACTTACTGCATGTGTGTCAGGATCGTCGTGAATCCTGGTAGATTCGCCATAATCCCGAAATCCCAGGCAAATCCCGATATCCAGACCAAGTTGACACGGGAGAACAGCCCACTCGATATCCCTATCAGGATCCTACCTTGGCGGTTGGGATCCAGTACGAAGATCTTGTCCAGGGTCCTGCCTGCGTTTGCCGTACACGAGGACTAGCCTGGCTGATCAACTCGCTCTGGGTCACATTTCTTTTTTGATACTTCAACTGTAGCTCCTGTCCAGCATTCCTTTGACTAATCCTGGAGGAAATAACTAAAACCTTAACTCCTATTAAGAGGCATCCGCAAACAAACCTGGCCGCCGAGGATCCGTTCTTAGAAACAGTATATCCACCAGCTCCCCATGACTTGAACCATTGGCCTTCACCTGGACCATGCTTCTTTTTGTATATGATCCTGGTGTGGGAATTTGAACGACTGAAAGTACCATCCACGGCCCTGCTACACTCCACCACACGTTGCCTCCACGATGGGCCATGCCACCCCCTTCCAGAAAGAAGCATGGGCGGAATATGGCATAGGCGTAGTCATTATATTCCTCCGTATTTTTGCACGCTGGAGAGTGGTCGGGGTCAAAAACTGGCAAGGAGATGACTACTTCGCGTTTGTAGTGCTCGCCTTCTGGACTGTAAGCTTTGCCATTCCCTGAGTCTCACAACATGCCACTCTAACAGATGCCAGGCAGAATTGACCATGCTGGAATTGATCGGTAGGTACTTGTCTCTTCTCAAGTTCTCGAGAACTACTCACATATTCTCCCCAGGTCAATATGGCACCAACATCGGTCTCAGTGATGCTCAACGGGCCTCGTTGACCCCCGAGCAAATCGAGATTTTTGCCCGTGGTTCCCGATGTCTTCTCGCCGGCTGGACGTGCTATGTGACCCTGATTTGGTCTCTGAAGGCCTGCATGCTGTTCTTCTACAACCGCCTCACGTAAAAGCTCCACACAGCCCGCCGAGTCCGCTACCCAACTGACCATATTTTTTAGCCTGGGCCTCGTCCAGCAAAAGCTCGTCAAATTCAATGCCGTGCTTTGCGCTTCCACGTACATTGCCGTCATCCTGACCATCTTTCTGCACTGTCGGCCGCTGCACAAGAACTGGCAGGTGTATCCAGATCCCGGTCGTAAGGGCCCTCCCAGTGTCCATTAGAGAAACCATCCATTCTAACCACCATGTCCAGTCAACTGCTCTGCCGACTACGTGAACTATATCGTCATTGCAGTGACCAATGTCACGTTCGTGGCCCCTTACCCAATACCAGACTCCATGCTAATAGAGCACAGAACAGACGCAATTCTCGTGTGCATCCCTATCCCATTATTAGTTAAAGTGCGACTCGCATTGCGCCGGTAAGCACCCTCATGCAAAAAAAAAAAAAAAGCCAGTTCTAATCAGACAATGCATAGAAAGCTGATTATCGGACTCCTCCTGTGCGGCGGTGTCTTCGTCATGATCGCAACGCTGCTGCGCTGTATTCTGTCCCTGCAAAGTATCAACAGCATCAACACCAGTACCATCTGGGCTATTCGCGAAACGGTAGGTCCGCAAACTTAAACCCCCACATGTTCTTTGCTGGAATCTTTTTGGGGATAGACATGAGGTTCGCTAATAGGTCGTTAGTTCGTGGGTATCATCGCCGTCAACGCCCCCTGCATCAAGCCGCTCTTCAGCAGCTCGACCTGGCTCGGGTCCTCCGGGGACCCGTATGCATCCTCGCGAAAGAAGGGCAGTTACAGTCTGTCGGCGTTCGGGAAGTCGAAGCCGAGTCAGTTGGAGTCGACGCGGAGTACGAAGGTGGGCGGGCGATCCAGTGATGAGTTCATCCTTCGCGGTGGCGGAACGCAGACGATTGTCAACGATGGGCAGACGGGGCGGTCCGAGAGCCTGTCAGATGAGGAGGCGGGAAGGCACCCGATGGGGGGCATTCAGGTTACCACGATGTATGAGATTCGCAGAGATGGGTCTCAACATGCGTGATTGAGTTTGGATGATCACTTTACGTAACTTGTGGGCTTTGCGGGTGGCGCGCTGGGCGGTCTTGGTCATCGTGCGTTTCGGAAGAAAAAGATGTATGAAAGGTATCATAGAGGCTATACCCTGTACAGTAAGTAACTCTCTTTTGACAAATTCTGGAGTTTATATATACGGGGTCCGGGATCAGTGCACGAGTTCTGTGTTTGAATTTGGATAGCACGGAAGTTAATCTGCAAGTAACCGATACGGGGTGCAGGAACCAAGATGATGGTTCATATATGATCCGTCAGAACTAGGAAAATGAGACGCCAGCCCCTGATGTTATTTCTTTGACATGACCCGTCGTGGAATGATAATGTCTGATTCATTCAGGGCAACAAAAGATGCATCAAGAGTGTCCATTTCCTCGACTCATGTGACTTATCAGCATGTGACTGATAAGAGGTCCTGATCTTTAATGCCGCATGGGGACTAGCGTCGGAAACCAGCCGACACTAAGCAACAAAGCGTTCTTTTTCGGCCAGTTTTTGCCATCCGACGGAGGGGCGAAACCGCGAAAAAGGCCGTGACTAGCGCCTTGCCCTAAGCGACTGCAACTGAAAAGAGGGGGGCAAAAGGCCGCCATGAGGTCTCCTCCGTCGCCACCCTGAAGTTCCTGTTGGTGTTTGCCTTGTTGCCAGTTGGAAAGCCCTGCATAAGTTTTAACTCTGTTTTTTATCTAAACTTGAGGGGCCCGAGGTCTTGGCACTATAGATACGGTTGAGACCCACCGCGCACACGATGGCCTCGCGGTGATCATTTGGGTTCTCAATCACAATGGATTGAAGATTCTTGAGGTGAGAGGATACTTCAGAAGGCTTCGGCGCATGTCATGAAGGTGAAGAGACCGGCATTGGCTTCCGCTAAGCTCGCCATGTTGCAATGACACCACTGACGAAAGGCCACTTTCCGCTCTCATCGGCTGGCTGTTCGATTTTACATAATGGCTCGGCGTCTCCCAGCCAGTGAAAAGTCTGCCGGTGGATCTCGCTGCGGAGTCTTATTCCAGTTTGACTCAATGAATTTTTCTAGAGCCGGAAAAGAACGAAAAATGAAAA
>NW_015378101.1:0-130736 GCF_001204775.2 Aspergillus nomiae NRRL 13137
ACCACACTCAACTTTATCTGTTCTATACAACTCTATCATCACAGGAAATTCCTTAATACATCCAGACCAAATCATGTCACACATGGGTAAGAGAGGGAAGCTGTGCAGCAACAGGGGGCAAAATCAGATCGGAGTTGAGACTGCAACGAATATGAGGGGCGTCCGGCTCCATCTTACCAAAGAGGACCGACTCGTTTCGGACCCCTCCAATATTGATGATGCCTATAGGCATACCCCTTTTATGAGCTCGTTCGACCAACCTCCATGCTGAAAAGGTGGCAAGACTGCTTCCAAGGATGAGAAGCCTTCCTGCATCATCAATTGCCTCTTCTGCAGCCGTTTTCACTGCTGGGTGAATATTTTCCCCAAACATAGTGACCGCAGGCTTGAGAACGCCAGCAGTCGAAGATGGTAGCCATGCACCGTCGCTTTCTACCTCGACTCTAGCCGGCGTGCCATCTCGGAGACGAGGAGGTTTCTCTAAACAAGTAGAACAAGCTGGGTATCGGAACGTAGAGTAGGGTGCCTCGGCTAAATCCACATCTCCATCTGGGTTAAGCTTAAGGCCTTTCCGTCGCTGTTCCTCAGGATTATTTGTGTTGAGAGCCCCTGTGTCAACCATCTTGGCCAAAAACTCTGCCCAGGCTGGATTAAGTTTTTCAAGGGACTTCTGGAATTCGTCTCGAGGGAATTGATTGTGACAACTGGTACAGACGACCGATCTTAAGTAGCCATGAAGTTCGATGGTTGGTAGTTTCGGATGAGCTATTGGATGGAAAGAGTCGACATTTTGTGTTACTACGGAGCTGAGATAACCCTTCGCGCTGAGGTCCCTAATAGCCCAATGCGTTGAGTTGGGCTTTGCTTTCACAAGTCCTGGCCAGCCGACAAAGCTTCTAGCCCAGTATCTCTTGCGAAACTCATGCCGTGTCAGAAATTCATGAAAATAAATAGGCCGATATGTTTTGTTTGTGACGTATGTGCCATTCTCTCCTCGATAATCAGACAAGCCAGATGCCACCGAGATTCCTGCACCAGTCAAGAGAACAGTCTGAGAATGTCTCCCGACGTCAACGCCACGAAGGTAGGGTGACGGAGCAGCAGTCAAAAATGACAACAGAGCATCAATAGCTCCTGAAACAGTACGAGCAGACGGCGGCACAATTACTGGTGGAGGCAGCCGGCCGGTGAATGGGATTCTGATCGACGGAGTCGTCATTGAAGCCGCATAGTTGGCCGATACTGATGAAAGAAAAAGAATGTGTACGTTTGAGAGAGACTGCCGTTAGTTGCTCAACCAACTGTAACTCCATCGGGTACCATTGGGACAATATCAGTAGGTCTCTTTGATTTCCCATTGGGTTGGCCACTGATCGCAAATGCCGTCATTGATAGTAGCTGACTCATCCTGCAAAGAATCACCTGATCAGGGCTTTGTCTTCATGACATGCAGCGGAAGGTAACGTTTTTTATGCAGGGTGTCTATGCTTGTTGAGTTACATCTCGACAACTATGATATCATATACAATGCTCTATCAACAGGGTTTAACTCGTGAAAGGAGTCTCAATTGCCTCCCATTACAAAGGTGGTCTGTGCAGTCTCGACTACCCCGGATTTGTAACCACGTGACCGCCGAACAGAGTCTTCGAGCGTCATCGTTTTCAAGCCCTCTTTGTTGCCCTCACAGAATTGTGGAATTCCATGATAAAGTCGAGATTTTTCTTTATTTACCATCAGTAGCCTAAGATCGAACTGGGTGGACCACCCAATTCGTCCCTCTACTTGTGTTAGACATGTTTCAACCTCCAGTTGGTAATATAGATCTAGAAGCTCTCAGCGGTATTTGTGGGTATGTGTCTGGGCGAGGAGGTGTAAAAGATAAGTAACTAATGTTGACTAGATCCATATCCATTGCGTGTTGGGTTGTTGTATTTTCTCCCCAGATCATAGAGAATTTCCGTCGTGGCTCAGCAGATGGCTTGTCACTCCTCTTTCTTGTTGTCTGGTTAGCGGGCGATGTATTCAATATCCTCGGGGCTGTCCTGCAAGGCGTTCTGCCGACGATGATCATCCTGGCTGTGTACTACACACTCGCCGATATTGTCTTGTTGGGCCAATGTTTCTACTATCGAGGATTCACCCTGAGGGATGAACCGTCACCACCGAGCTCGCGCCTCCAGGAATCAGATGCCGAAGACCAGCCTTCGTTTCCTGGAAAGGTATCAGAGCGAACAGCTCTACTATCCGCAAAGGCGAATGATCATTCCTACCAGGCGCATCTTCAAGAGCACACGGGAAACGGACACTCAACGTCAGGACCGTCCGGTCAACAGTCCTCTCCACACCATCAAAATCACAGGAGACACTCCGCAACCTCCTTCAGGGATATTCTCCACTCCAACGTGGATGGAACACACCTCTCTCCCGTAACACCTTTTGTTGAACCATCAGCGAAGGAGGCACGTCCTGCGCGCAGAGTCTCCGCCCTCCAAAACGCCCTATTCAACCTCTCCGCCGTTATCTTAGTCTGCGCCGCCGGCGTACTTGGCTGGTATGTCAGCCCTGGATCATCAAAAGGTGAAGATAAGCAGGATGACAGCGGGTCTCTCTCCTTCGATACCCTGGGTCAAGTATTTGGCTACCTATGTGCAGTCTTGTACCTTGGATCTCGCCTACCCCAGATCTTACTCAACTACCGACGGAAGTCCACAGATGGTGTATCCCTGTTATTCTTCCTCTTCGCTTGTATTGGCAACTTAACTTACGTTCTTTCTATACTTGCTTACTCCCCGGTCTGCAAGGGGGAGTACGCCCAAGGAAGGGTCAGCCAATGTCGACCTGGCGAAGCTGCTGCCCTGTATGGTCGGTATATACTTGTGAACTTATCTTGGTTGATCGGGAGCTTAGGAACCCTGTTCCTTGATATGGTCATCTTTGCGCAATTCTTCTTGTATCAAGATAATGGGTACGGCGAGGCTGAGGGAACTAGCGAGGAAACGTTGAGGGGATGATTCCGTTCACTCCCACAAGCAGCCATGCTATGTCTCTGGTCTTTTTCTATTTTATTTTTTTCTGTCATCCTTGGTTTTTTCTGGCCTTATTTGCCTTCGACTGAAATTCAAGGGTGGCGTCACGAACAGAGGGGATTCAAAAGGCAGCTATTCTCCTTTCTTAGTCTTGCGCTTCAGGCTATGCTTTTCTCGTTGCGGGAGGCGTTTGGGGTTTTTTCTAAACTTCGTGTATACAGATACTTTGGCCTCTCAAAACATAGAATGAAGGGTAGCATCCAACCAGATCGTTACTTATCAGGGGGTCATCGCTGCAGCATAGTTTGATGTAAGAAATTAAACGCTATCCTAACAGAAGAAGAAGATAAAGAAGGATACCGCAAGAAGCGACAATGGCCACAACGCCGTTAGTGCTTTTCATCGTCAGTTAACCTGGAAATATGAGGAGACCCAGCTGAACTCCGAACCAAATACAGTAGTGTTACAATCAGTCGCTTGGTGGACGAGGCTCCACCTTTCCTTTGCTCACTTCCGACCAATTAGTGCTTAGAGACGTGCCCTGACTTTCAAAGTAACTTTTATTCATGGCCCGACGGGTATTCTCGTCTGCGTTGGCGTAGAGTTTCTTAAAGAACGCATCGACGGCGTCACCTCCGCCAAAGTCGGAGTCAACTGAGTCGGCACCGTCTGATTCGTCTCCAGCATCGTCTGCTTTTGAATCCGTTGGTTCTCCGTCCTTGGCCTTGCCTTTGTCTTTGGGCTTGGGCTTTGCTGTGAGCGACGACGCCAACTTGTCCCAATCTTTGGGTCCCTTGCGGGATGAAGATGGGTATACTGGAGCGGAACTACCGGCAGGAGTTGGGTCCGAGATAACTTGACGACCAGAAAGCTTGATGTCGCCTGCGGAGGCCTCTAGAGCACTCCATTTCTGGCCAGGAGCACGTTTCTTTAAGACAAGCTCAATCTTGGTAGACATGACAGAGATCTTGGAAGAGGATGGGTCGACCGACGCAAACAAAGGATCAAGGGTGAAATCAAACTCAGCGCCAGATGGGAGAGGGAATTGGAGAGATACCTGTAGGTAGGCATGGTCAGCATATTATTGATTGGAATCCATGGAAGAGAAGGATCGTCTGTAGATGACCCTACCGATTCATCCTTTAATTCAATGTCCACTTGATCTTTGGGTACCCCTTTGACGTAGAGAGTCACAACAACGGTCTCATTAGATTGATACCACTCATGCCGAACCTTTTCAGACGGAGGAACAGTGGAAGGAGCTGCAGAAGGGGCGCTTCCAGCCGCACCACTTGGGCCATCCGACGTTTTGGACGTCGAAGCTTCCCCTGTGACCGTTTTGCTAGCTGCGGCAGGCTCACTTTGGGCGCTGCTATCCCCGAGCTTTCCGGATTTGAGAGTATCCAACTGATTCTTAAGCTCCTTCTCGGTCGGAACTAGTACACCACTCGGATATTCCGCAATGGTAACAGCAGCCTTGTCATCCCCCTCAGGCAAATTCTTAAGCTTGCTTTTGACCTTGAGTATCCAGATAGGCAACTCCTGCTCATACCCATTCTTTGATGCGGATCGAGCGCCACCAGCCATACCCATAGCATCCTTCATCCTGTCTGATTTGTCCGCATTCTCCGCGCCCGCGCCGGTCTTCCCCTGGATGATCTCGAATACAAAGCTCGCATCACCATATTTTCCAAGCTGGTATAATGCAACACCACGTCTCATCTGAGCAGCTAAGATTAACTCCCTCTTTCCACGTTCCTGCGCTAGGGTTAGAGCAATCTCCGCATCGCGCAGCGCTGCTTGGGAGTGGGGGCCTCCATCTGCTGGTTTGACTCGAGAGTAGGCGGTCGATCGTTTGAGGTAGTATGGCGGCGCACGAGGTAGTTCGATCAGGGCTTGTGTGAAGTAACGGATAGCACCAAGGAAGTCGGAGCTCGCGAGGGCCTTGTCGCCCTGTGTTGCGGAATTCATATTAGGATCTTGTGGGAGCTATGAGCTCCGCAGCTTGATGTATGTACGATAAGCCTAGCACTGGGGCGCGGGGGCTTGAGGCAGGAAGGAGGGCAGAAGTTATAGCAGAGAAGAACAAAGACTTATTTGTATTCTGAGGCGATGGTATGGTTCAATGGATGTTTCCATCACTTTTCCTTCAGTTTCTTTCTTTCTGTTTGGGTTGGAGATTGCGGGGAAGGCTTATGTCAGCAGACGCAAGCTCAGTCACATGTACGTCACATGAAATTGAAAGTCTTCTTGTTCGTCATCGTTCATTACCACTGAAAATTAAAAGCTATTTGTACATGTAATAAAACATTGGCCAGGTTGTTTCCCTTCATAGGGCAGGCCCAGCCACTCTACAGGAGCTCCTCGTTGCCAAATTTCCTGCTGTATAGTCCCAAAGCGCGAATAGGCCAATAGAACTTATAGTTAGGGTATGAAATCATACTAAACTCATGTCAGCACAACTATTCTATGACACAGATAGAGAATACTCACCAAGATTGGTTGAAAACACCCTCGATAGCTTCCTGCAGCCACTCCCCATTGGGTTGCTGACGGGACATCATAAGTTTCATGGCCTTGCGAAGCGGCTCCTTGTGCGGGTAGCCTGCCTCCATCAGGGCAAGACATGCCCAAGCAGTCTGACATACTTGGGATTTCTCATGTTGGGTGTACACATGTCGCTCACTGCTGAGGTAAGATTCACCCCAACCTCCATCTTCCTTTTGCTTGGAAATGAGGAACTCGCAACCTCGACGGGAATAATCGCTATTTTCATAGGTCTCTCCAATACTCGCGAGACTTTCCAAGGCAAACATGGCAGCGTAGGTGAAGCAGATGCCCCAAGATCCATACCAGCTTCCATCCGATCTCTGCACGCGTTTGATGTATTTGACTGCTTTTTCTTTTGCCGCCAGAATCTCGTCGGATCGGTAATCGGGATAAAACTTGCTGAACAGAGACAGCGCAGTGACGGAGGCAGTGGTACATTCGGGATAGTCGTAACCAATCATAATCCCACCGAAAACTTCAGCGGCATTCAGCCACTCCACCTTGGGCGATGCACGGGTGTTCTCATACTCTGTAAAACCGCCAGAAGGATTTTGCATGAGCAGCAAGCAGTCAACACTATCCTTTAAGCGCTGTACAGATATCAATTTAGGATAGTTGTGGATTTCCTGGAGCTGAATACTAGACCGCAAGCCCTCGGCTGTGCAGTCGCTGACTGTGTAGCCCTGAGTTTTGTTGCTGAAGGGCCATGCACCCTTCCGGTGCTGACGGTAGCACTTCTCCTGGTCAGGTACATTCTCCCGCAGCTGGTGATCATCAAGGAATTCCAGGCTTTTGTGAGCATGGGTCGCCATTTAGGATCATCCGCAAAGCCTGCAACGACGATGGCTTGCGTGATGAAGGATGTATCCCACGCCTGAACACCATTGGTGCCGTTCATCAACATCCCTTCATTCTTCACCCACATATAATCATTTAGACGCTCTCGATGACGACGGACCGAATAGCTATCAGGACCGTCATGGAGATAACAAGCAACCATGTTCATTGGGTTGCTCACAGGACCAAGCCCTGCGTAGTCAGTATTTTCGTCTTCCATGCGAATCAACTCCCAGGTCCATTCTTCAGCACGGCGCACGAGTGCGGGGAACCGCAGGTAGGGATTCCAGACATTGACCAAAAGTGAGTTGATCGTATTCAAGAGCCACGTCTTCGGATAGTAATTGTCAGCCTTGTGAATCGAATTACGGTGCTTTGCGAAGTTAATTGAGTCGTACGGCTCGGTATACAGCTCGCTTCGAAGCTGCTTGGTAAGCGGATCCAGTGGATGAGTGAATTTCTTAGACCACAAGAAAGACATGGGCAAAAAGACCTGGCGAATATGAATCCACCACCGCCATGGGGCAAATGGTACCCAGTCCGGAAGGAGCCTAAAGTAAAATATCAGTACTCGAAGTAGACTAATCATCAACTGGAGGTGAAGCCAAAAAGGAGATAAAAGGGGGCAGAACGGACCAGATTTCGGGAGGAACGGGGTTGACGCAGTCCCAATCCATGACTCCAAGAATGCTAAGCCAAAATTTTGCCCAATGTGGTCCATAAATGGCACCGCCAAATTTATGTAGTAGCCCACGGGCCTTGATCATTCGATGGTCGTCCTCACTGACACCAATTAAGCGCAGCGCGACATAATTCATACAGGTACCAAACACGGAGCTATGGGCCTCGATGTGGAGACCCCAGCCTCCATCTTCGGGATGCTGACGAGCGAAAAGATACCTTTTGATCTCAGTAGCATACTCCGGAGGGATTGGAGTGTTGGTTACATAGTAGGTGATGAGGAGTCCTGGTAACAGGAACATCGGCCCACCATACTCACAGGCCCAATTGCCTGGGGGTAATTGTAGTTTAGAGAAGAATTCCAAACCATTCTCTGCACATTGTAGTGGCGTCTTTGCAGGTGGCAGCTTGGGAAGTCCCTGCAGGGAAGTCAGGATCACGAGTCACAAGATCATCCGAGGCAACGACAACGAGGGTTGGAAAACAATACCGTAGGGAGTCCCAAGAAGTACTTGTCAGCTACGGATTGAGGCCATTTTGCATTCTCTTCATCGGATTCGAGGTAATGCCAGGTGTGACGACCATCATCGTCCAACAATCTCCACCTTGAGTAGTCTGTTTTGGGATCTCCATTAGCATCGGCGGTCAAATGGCCCTGTGCCGCGGTTCTCCAAGGGGCGATAGGATCGGCCATATCTGCTAGAGTGCGTCTGGCAGTATTTGCTTGGATATGCTAGCCTGAAAGAAGCCACCAAAACCTGAGAGATCAGTACCGTCTGGCAATCAATTGCAAGGAGTGGACGAGAATTGGGGGAAAAGATGTCAAATGATTGATAGATCTGGGGTTGGTCGATCTATTGATGGCTTAGTCATCAGGGGCGACACTTGCTGCCTGAACCACAAGGCACTGATCGATATCATACGAGTACTCAATACTGTATGTACTGATACGGTATACACATCTACGTGGCTTGATTCATTGTCGCTTTTCAGTAGAAGCCCTAGAAATAGTCAATCTGCTTAGAATTGCACTTAGTGGTTTCGTTGCGACAAACTGCAACATGATCATGTCATGTTGCTGCATCGCACCTAGTCTAGTGTCTTGCACTCTTTTACTCTTCTCTCCGAACATGCATTCTCATATATTCGAATTCTTTGCATCCGATGGAAGACGCTTTAGAGTACATGGAGTTAGACCTTCCTCAAGACAATGATATGTCAACTTCCCTGCGACTAGTCAAGCGATACGTCAACGAGACTCTGGCATCTGCCCTTGACGAACTATCCACACCAGATGGCCGACCAACCATAACACTCAAACGAAGATCACGGAATGTGTCACTTTTCATTAGTCCCACAAGTAGAGCTCTTGAAAGCAACGGAGCAGACACATATATCACCTATTCCTGGCCCGGCGCAAACGCCTTCGAGGCATGGAAATTCAGTATATACATCATTCTATTGGCAACACTACCAAGGGTCCTTGTACTGATCGTTATGACAATAGCCATTGTCTTTCGAGTTCTTGCAGTCGTTGCAGATGCTATTGACACAGGTTTATTAGTTTCTAAAAGGTCTGCGATTCGCACCAAGCTTTTCGCACCTTCTGATGCCTAAGCAGAGACATATACTACAGCGACCCGGTCTGCTTTGGGACACAGAAAGTTGTTGATGCAATCATCGATGATCTGGCCTACACCATCGGAGTTGACAGATCCGCATTGAATATTGTATGTGAGCTTCCTTTACGACAACTACACTTGAATTGATCCTGTCGGTCTGACGCCTTGGACAATGCAACAGGAAGCGGCTGCAAAAGGGCTTGTGACGGGCTATTGTAGCCTTCTAACCAAATATGGGGAGACAATGGATCTTAGATTACCTGACAAGGTATACAGATTTGAAGAGTACTCCGCTCCCTTTGTCAAAGGCCCCAACTGATCTAGATAGGACTGTCTAGTACCAAGTTCCCAAGACAACGGTGAAATTGACATCTCAGATGCTAGCTGGGTCTTGATCATCGAGAAAGAGGTGCTACAATTGCCCCATAATCTCGTTACGAATACTCACCTAGTACACAGGCCATATACCGTCGACTTGCAAGAAGTAATTATCATACTAGAGCGGCCGCAGGAAGAGGGATTCTCATCACTGTAAGCCCTCCTTAAGCTGCATAACTGGGCCAGTAATCAACAACCACTAGGGCAAAGGCTACCCAGACCTTTCAACTAGAGCCTTCCTACGAAAAATATATGATAAAAGCCGTAGATCAGACAAAATCCTACCTTTCTATGGTCTAGTTGACAGCGACCCCGACGGCATGGCTATTATGTCAACATACAAGTACGGCTCAATGGCACATACGAACCAGAATGGAAGATTGAACATTCCTTGTCTCTGTTGGTTGGGCCTCCGAACGTCCGATGTCGTATCTGGAGCACCGAGCAACGACGACGGGGCTTTGATTAGATTGACGGCACGCGACAGAAAGAAGATCATGACCATGTTGTCGAACAGCCCTGTATGGGCAGCCGAAGGACCCGAACTGGAATGGCGTGCGGAGCTGCAACAAATGCTCATGCTGAACCTGAAAGCTGAGATCGAGATACTTTATGATTGGGATGGAGGACTGGAGGGATGGATTGATCAAAAGATGGCAGGTTTCTCTCCATCGGATAACTAGGACGAGATTACCCATATATATGTATAATTCAAACAAGATATTTACTTTCTATCAGCTCTGCCGAAGA
This sequence comes from Aspergillus nomiae NRRL 13137, assembly GCF_001204775.2. Lineage (NCBI taxonomy): Eukaryota > Fungi > Ascomycota > Eurotiomycetes > Eurotiales > Aspergillaceae > Aspergillus > Aspergillus nomiae. The sequence continues at coordinate 9,846 of NW_015378101.1, forward strand.
AGACCCGCAAGAACAAGGAAAGAGTGAAAACAGGCCCCGATAGAAGCGCCTTGAACAGTAATGATGTACCATAAACGCCATGGCCCCACCACCAACCAAAGACAGATGCATGCATCCATACCGAGCTATGCTGCCCACCAGCGAGCAATTGCCACAAGCACAAGCTCGGTACAATTGAAGAGGTACCACGCCTCTCCATCATATTCCAACTCCGCAAATAGGCGAACGCCCCTACAGTCCCAAGCCCTTGCGTACCTCATCACGAACCTTGCGCTCATAGTCACTCCTCCGTTCTCTCCACATTTTTGCCGCCTCAACATTGGCAGGACTCTCGTCATTTGGCTCAGCAAGCATACTCATGACAGAGATAAGAATCTTCTCAACGCTCTGGATAGGTGACCACCGCTCCGACGCATGCTCATAGTGGTTCGGATCATCGCCGGGAGGATGAAGAATGGAGATGCACACGGTTCCATTGGGATACACTGTCCAGTGACAAAACATAATCAGCAAAAGCTCAAAATCTCCTGTTAACCACCTCCGCGCCATCGTAGATAAGAACAGGGGGAAGTACCGTTAGGATGCCAAACGCCTCCACCCACAAACTTCATCGTCGGCGGACTCAACGGATAATCTTTTGGAAACTTCAACTCGGCAGCAAAAACACCACCTTCAAAAGGTGTGCCTTGTGGACCCTCAATCAGGGCTTCCCAATGGAACATGTCATCTTCAGTGACCGGGCCCGCGGTGATGCCGTCTGGTGGGTTGGTGGAGAGGTTCTTGTACTCATGGAATAGACGTTTTTGCGCGACGGTGGACATTATTGCTCCCTAGTCCTGTTGCAAGAGTGTGAATATAGAGGGAAAGAAGAACGTTGATTTCGTAGATCAATGAATTGTTTGGCGTTGTATTATTCGTAGTGAGGCGTTTTGCGGAGACAACGGAGTGGGGTTCAAGTGCGGCCTTAATAGTGAAGGCTATCAACTGAAGATGATTTATAGAATTTTTGCTCTTTTCTGTTTGGACAACCCGCGGTAGCAATATGAAGCGATGAAAATCTTCCCGGCTCCAACCCCAGCGCAGTAGATAGAGGAAAATGAAGTTGCCACTGGACAGAAGGGAAAAAGGATGGTTGATGCCCCAGGCCGCACATGTTATTGCCGCTGCTTATCGCCGAGGGGTTCGGCCCGCATTTATGCTTTCATTGATCGGCATTGCTGCATCAAGATGTGAAAAAACAGAAAAAAAAGAGAGAGATAGTGTCTGTCCATGTCCTAATTATAATACAAATGTATTTCTCTATACGAGCAAACAACGCTTCTCATATTGAACTCCCGTAAACCTGCAACCCACCGCTCCAGAGTAAACGCCTTGCAAAACACGATTAAAACCAATCATAATCGTCACCGTCTCCTGCCTCGGTATCGTCTCCCACCCATGGATCCTCTTGACTCTGGGCCCAAGGGTCTTGCGGTTCATCTGCCCAAACATCACCATAAGGGCCTGTTTGGCCGGAGGTAGGTGACTGCTGGTCTTTTGGGAGCACTTGTTGATCTGGTGGAGCGGACTGCGACTGATGCTCTCCCATCGCGCCTCGAGACATTGCGTCATATCCGGCTATCGCTCCAGCACCGGCGGCACCTGCAGCTGCACCCTCAGCCATTCCTCCAGCTGCACCGGCCCGGCCGAGAGTTCCTGCGGCCGCTTCACCCACAGCCCCAGCTTCGCCGGCAGCGGCACCACCAGCCGCAGCCTCTCCGCCAACACCGGGGATCCAGATAGGCATGAAACCAAATCCACCAGTACCACTATGACGACTAAAGTAGTCGAAGTCGATACTTACTGCAGTAGCCAACATGACTGCGCGCTGGTCGAGCGTCATGCCAGTAACAGCATTGTTTTGCGCAGGTATCTGTTCAGGGCTAAAGGCGGCCGAGTCCATTCGTAAAGCATATACACCAGTGTCTGTGAAGAGTTCTCGAGCGAAACCAGAAAAGTTACGGTTAACGGATCCGACGAGTTGATCATTGGCTGAGCGAAGAGAAAAATCCCACGACAAAAAAGGCTCATCAACGTAGGCAAACTGATTGAATTCACCCATAGCTTGACCACCATCTGCCGTTTGAGTTAATTGCATCTCCTGGGTGTTGGAAAGACCGGACTGCCGAAGCGGTTGGGAGACGGTGCCCATATCCGTCGCGCGGGTCGGGGAGTGATGGTAAATGAATAGGTTGTATTTCCGCCGTAATGGTGCCCACTGCTGCTGGGCCTCGCCGATCACGCGCATCTCATCCAGCCCTAGTGACGACACCCGGGCATTGGAATCCCCCGTGGCCTGGATAAGCGAGCCCGACTGAATGTTTTGAAGAGAGGTGGAAGAAGAGTAGGTATTTCTAGCAACATCGAGAGGGTCGTACACGCGGATGCGGGAATTAATCCATGAGAATGGTCGGTGAAACTAGATAATGTCAGCGCTACACTGAAAGCGAAGAGGGTGCTTTCAAGGCTTACGCGCAGAACCTCATTCTCGTGCCTGTCAAAAACGTGCGTCACAAAACTCCTATGGGTTCGGAACCACTGTCGAGCCATCATGTTGGTCATTCCTCGCTCCTGCTCCGCCATGTACCCGATATGATGCCCATTCGCATCCATAATGACATACTTGTTGGCTTGTTCAAACCCACTGCGAAAAAAAAGGAAGTGCCAAGTTAGCCGGTAGATTTCTGACGTTTTCGTACGCCAGAACACTCACATCATAACATTCATGAGCTCCAGCTGCCGCTGCACAACTAGGCCAGAATTTGCTAATATACCGATTGCAGGGTGGTTTTCCTTTAATACTCCACGAGGATCTTCTGGTATATGAACAGGGGAGAGTAGAGTGTTGTGGGCGGGGTCATAGTTCGAATTTGGGGAACTGGCATCGTTTGTCGCTGAACTCGGTGGTTCCGGTTGCTGTGAGGGTGTATTGTCCCTTCTGATGGGCTCTGGCCGTCGTATCGAATTCCGGGGGCCACGAGAGCTAACTCGTCCTCGGGTGAATGAACTTGACAGTGCTCGGCCGGGACCTTTAAGCCAACGCACCGGCTGTAGTTGGAGTCTGGCACTCCACATGTCTGGGGTGAAGATAACAGCTAGTATAGAGTAGGTCAACTCAGAGTAAAGCGGGACTATATTGCAGAGGACCGCAATGGATGGCGGGATGTTGTTGAGATACTGCAGAGAAGCAGCAGGCGGAGACCATGACGAACTTGTCAATGGAGTTAAGCGGAGATAAGGAGGGGCAGAATCAAGTAGAAAGATGGCATCTACCTACCTCTACGCGGCATGGGAATAGAAGCAACGGGATTACTAGTATTTCCACTGACTTATAGAAAGGGCATGTTTCGAAAGTACAACACCATGTGACCTTGCCAGTCAATTCCGGCGTTATCATCCTCATTGTAAGCACCGCCGAGGGTTTACACATGCTATACAATCCATGGATATTATGCAAAGACACCATATCACCTCGCGCCATGCATCATAACCAACTCGAACTGATATCACAAAGAACAATATAAAATAAACCTAGTCCAATCGCGCATACTAAGTTAAGAATCCATCACAAGACGCCCTTCCGAGCCAATTCAATCTTGCGCGCCGCTTCGCCGGGCTGGAATCCTCCCTTCGAGATGCAGACAGCGCTTCCTTCACCGAGTTCAATCTTGTCTTCGCTATCGGGGTGTGCGCATGGGCAATGATGAGGAAAATGGACGCAAGCAAGTGTGCCGGGACATAGATACTTGTCGCATTGAGCTGTAAGCGTGGAAACATGTTAGCTATTATCTAGAGTGTATGGAATAGCGCGCGAGGTGTCATGATCAAGTACCTGATTCCCACATGTTCTGATATCGTGAGCTATCGCTGGGCTCATTTTGAGCGGCTTGCTGCTGATGTTCTTGACGTCCGCCGCCAAACATATGCTCAAAGAACTGGAACTGAGCGTGGGCCACGGAGGCCAGAAGGAGCAAAGCTCCAAAGCTCCGGATCCAGAACTGCAGCATTGCAAGTAGAGCCTGATATATGAGCCTCCGAGGTTATTGGCTGAAGCGATACTATGCCTTACCCAATGTAAGCAACATGTCACCGTTCAAAGTAACTTGTGTAATTTGTATGCAATGAAGCCAACTCTCGCAAACACACGTGACCTGCCAAGACCCAGGCTGGCCGCCGCGAAAAAAGTCACCATAGGAAACCGCGATCAACTCCGTCCAACATCCAGGAACATTAGGGAGTCGCCCGTCCCTTGCTAATCAACATGTTACAACAAAGACTACTGGCACCCCTCCGGGTAGTGGAGAGAGCGATTGTGCCAACGCTCCGCTCAACACAGCCAATCTCCCGACTACCACCACCACCATCAATACTCTCACGAACCAACACCTCCGCATCGACACCATTCTTGAACCGCCTCCTCCCCTTCTCTCAAGTCCGTCATGCCTCCCACGCCACCCAGGGTACGGCGAATCGACATTCCCGTGACCCTGCGGGAAAGCGTCTCGGTGCGAAACGGACTACCGGTGAATACGTCGTTCCGGGTTGTATCATTTTCCGTCAGCGTGGAACGAAATGGTTTCCAGGCGAGAATTGCGCGGTAGGCAGGGATCATACCATCTATGCCACCGAGGCAGGATATGTGCGATACTACTTGGATCCTGAACGGCACCCTGACCGGAAGTACATCGGCGTCTGCTTTGAGAAAGACGGCAAATTGCCTACGCCGCGGAATGCCCCGACCAGACGGAAACTGAATAGGGTCGCTGTCCCTCGCATCGATGACGCCCCTACGCCGATTGCTGGACAGTCGGATCTTGTTGCCACTATTGACAATGGCACTATGGTGTCTAGCGTGGAGGCTGTGAACGCCGATTCAGGCTCCCAGCTGCGTCCCGGTTACATGTACCGTGAGGCGAACTGGCAGATTGGTCGAGCAGCTGAGAAGGCCGGGATTACAGCGAAACCGTACAACCCCAAGAATCGTTGGTTGGCATGGAGGAAGAGACAGGCTAGGGCCGAGCGGGCTGCCCAGATGAAGAGTCTCAAGAACAAGAAGAAGGCTTCAAAGAAGGGCAAGGGTGGCCGCTAAATGATCATAGCCAACACTTCGCCCGTTATCCCATGTTTCCGTATATCTCGAGTGGTGTTGCATGGTATCGGGCTTAAGGGAGCTTTTGTAATATAGAGAAATGTCTACTTCCACTAAATCGTTATTCAATGTATTATGTATAGGGGTCACTCTTGAGATATGTAAAGCAATTGGAGCCAAATTCATTAAGACCATATCCAAAATAAGTGCCGCAGACACACTGGGGTATAACTGCTATTATAAATGCCATGACATCAAGCCCTTAACAAAGCTGCATTTCCTCGTCAAGTCTATAATCCTTTCCAACCAGTAAATATCAATCATGAACCACCGAAGATCAGAAGTATATTGGTCAAAACTGTTAATCAATCAACCTCCCCAGGATCAGGCTTTGACAGACAAATTCGTTGCCCACAATCCTGACATTGGTGCTCAGACCGAGATCACTGCCACTTATTGACTCGGTTAATTCATTTCTTTTTCGCTTTCTTGACCTCTGGGCGGTATAAGCCTTTGGGCTGCCGGGGATAGAGGCTCCCAGGATTGTGGCTATGGCGGAGGCTTTTTCATCATTATCCACGTAGATCCAATCCCATTCACATCCAGTTCCAGTTGCATCCTGGTCAAGGACCGCCCGAGCTGACTTGATATCAGGTACACGTTCGACTTTGGAAGCACCTAACGCATATGTTAAAAAGAGATACGCTTTTCTTCGCTCTTCATCAGCTTTCCCGCGGCCCATCACGACTAGCACCGACTGCCCTTGCATAGATTAGGCCGCGCAGCAATGGTTTCAGGCAGTCGTGCTTGCATAGCAGGATAAGGATGCATTAATCTTGATTTCGTCGCTCCATGGAGATAAGATGATTCCCCAGCGGGAAGCAAATACATCTCCCAATCTATAACCTGGCGTTGAGCCACGCAGTCCTCTATCCAGCGGTCCGAGAGACAAGGAAGATTGAGTGCTAGTGCCTGCATGTACTTTGGACGGCGAGAATGCTTGTCAGCTATCAAGCAGGCAAAGCCCACATCTTCGGCGCCGCCAGTGAGACGGAACTGGTTGTTACTCGTGGCTGGAGTTGGTGATTTCGATGGCGTAACAGCTGGACGGCTTGAAGGTAGATCAAACAGCTCATTGAAACCGTCATGGAGAATGCGTCCATCATTATCCAATATCATCCGCGTAATCCGAGTCTTTGCTTCATCATTCTCCCCATAAGACACGGCAAACACCATTCCAGCAAATATACCGTTTGAATAACGGATACTGCGGGATAGCCGAGTGCTGGGTGAAGCAGGCGTGGTGTGTCGATCGGACGGAGTTTGAAGTCTACTCTCTGATTGTGTATGTACAGAGCTGTAGCTATATGTTCGATCTTTGAGTTGGTTCCAGAGGATAGTATCTAGGTATATGCGGGAGATTGGAACTTTGACGCTATTCTCAGGAACCGCAAGCCCTTCACGTGTAAGGCTTTTGCGCTGCTTTTGTCCTAAAACGACAGTTGAATGGCCGTATACATCTGTCATACGGATAATGCCATTGGATGCCTCGTTTTCGAGATCTTCTATGCTCAATTTATCCTCAAACCCTCGGATAATGTGTGTTACCTTTGGCACATTGGGCATATCGACCTTCACAGCATCTCCGACCCGTAGCTCGAGCCGTTTGACAGCCCCAATGGGAACTTCAACGGGAGCACTGTCTTCGAATTTGACTAAATAACGGGATTGTGAAGTCCCCAAAGGCCTTCCAAAGCAGGTTGCAGGGTAAAATGCACGTTTTGTTCCGCTCCAGGCTGCAAGAACCTGATTTAGTGCAATTTCGACATTGCCATCGGTGAATGAGTCCTCTCTAGCGGTGTTGTTTTCGACAAGGTCCCCAGATGGCTCGTCCCGAGAAACTTCAACAGGTTGTTCCGTGGGGAGCGATGTGGCCTCTGAACAGTTTTGATCAGCGACAAGCGGCACATCAGTACTCTCCTCAGACTGATGAGCTTCCTTGGCCTTCTGCTCAAGAATACGAGGAAGACCGAATAGCCGCGCACGCTCCTTCCGGGAAACATGATAGTGGGGAGAATCATCAACGTCCCATACTGTTTCCGCTCTCCTTGAAGGTCGTGATCGTTTCTCAAAGACTCCCTTAGGCTTAGGCACTGACTGTTCGGGCTGAAAGTCCCGGGCCGGCATTGTTTCGCTTTCCTTTGGGGGAGCTAAATAAGTGGTGGTACGGGGTGTAATAGGAAGCACTGGGTCAGAGGCGAAGACATTTTGCCCATCATTTCCACGTCGTCTCTTTCTTGGTGGAACTGGAGACAGTGCAACAGCAGATCTAAACTCACGATCGTCGGCGGATAAGATGTTAATATCAACATCGAAGGCTCCGGTCCCGATTTGAGGCGAAGCATCAGCTGCAATCTCTGTCAGTGCCCTACGTTGTCTTCCACTTGGACTAGATAGGATTTTGGAGTTATAGAAGTCCTTCACTGGCGAAGAGCTATTCGAATTAACTGGTTGGGAACCATATCCTCGTTCATGTGTGGACGAGTAAAGAGGAGGGAGGTCGTCGTCCTCTTGATCCATTGTTTCATTATTCGCGTCACTTGCCCAGCCTTGGTTAGAGAATCGATTCGGGCTCGTTTCTGGGATAGCTGTCGCTGGCATCACATCGCCAAAGCTCTTGGGACATTGAACAGGTGTCTCAGCCACGCGGGAGGGCATCGAAGATGACTTCTCCTTGATATCAGATGCCGGCGCTTTGTCGCCTAGTTCTATAGATTTATGCACAGTCGAATTGCTAGATCGCAGTACACTACTCTCCTGGGCAATGGATTTTCTCGGTGGATGTTCGCGAGAACCATGTGAGCTGGCCGAGTTTGATCTGGATCGAGCCACTACACGGTCATCATCGAGTTGAAACGAGACTCGACTTCTTTGGGATGCTGAGGGAGGAGTTGACTGTATACGGAGTTGTTTCGCAGGAGACACAAGCTTCTCTGGAGAATGCTTTGTGGAAATGTGTGAGCCGGAAGCCTGGGCCTGGTTCTTGTCCCACATTTCTGCATTATCCCGTCCATGGTTTTCCTCATTCTGGGGACCTGGGGACCGCTGAGAGTCCTTCACGATAACTTGGGATGACCTGCTGGTACCATCTAGTTGTTCGTCATCAGCACCATGAGGAGGTAGTTGGGGCTCTGCAGCGCCTTGTAGTGGCCTTCTGCGGTTAGGGGGCGGGGCTCCATCAAGAGCAAGCGCCTGAGACAAACGATCATGTGCACTGGTCGCGGCAACCAGCGGGGTGGTAAAGGGATCGTTATGGTTTTCTTTATCCTCCTCGGTCGAAGGATTTGGGTCTTGAGACCGACACATCCGTTGGGAAAACTCATCCTCCTGTTCTGTCTCTTCTTCGCTGGTTGCGCCTGCAGCAACGTTTTCTTGGTGTTCAAGTCTGGGCGTAGTAGATCTAACTGCATCTGCCCGGTCTCGCGGGTCTGACTGTCTGCTAGGTGACTTGCTCAGTTTATCTGAGTTCTTGCGACTTGCTGGTCTTGGGGGAGCTGAAAGACTGGTCAATTGTCCCCTGGTTTCCTCATCGATATTTCTCTGTCGCCTTATGCGCTCCACGAAGCTGGGTTCTTTGTCAAATTCGCCGTCACTTTGATCTTCCGAGTATATATGGTCTGCAGAGCGCGTCATTCTCTCCCGTGAAATTATATCCCTCAGCGCTTGTGATTCTTGCATGGTGATATAATTGAGATATGGCTCTGAGGAATCCCGGGGAAAGGTTGCCGCAACGTTATTTAGCGGCGAGGACAGGGCTGTGGCAAGCGAACGGTTTTGAATAGGCAGATTAGGTGAAGGCCGGTCAGACATGGGATCCAATTGTTGGCCATGGACGAGGGGAGAGGAAGGGGCCTGGGTTGCTTTGAACACCTGGCTTAGTGCCATGATACCGCCGCTTGATCCAAGCTCCGTCGCAAGAGGGTTCCTCGACGCTGTGGGGGTCACCGTATCAAGGCCATCGACATGCCCTGTTTTCACTGCTGTCGCCGGAGTCTTTGACACAAAACGCTGGGACTCGGGAAAGAGATTCGGCTGATACTGCATGGGAGATGACTCCCCGAGTTTGCAGCTGCTCTGATCCTCGTTATCATCACCATTGGTTACATCGGTGTTTGACCCGTCAAAACCAGCCAGCAGATCCACATGACCAATATCACCTTCGTGCAGCGTCCTCAAAGTTGCATTATCGGCAAGATTATTGTCCGACCCAGTATCGGCAGCTTCCTGGTTCTGTCTTATAAGGTTGTCATAAACCGACTGCGAGATGACTTGGGTGTCGGAAGGCACCGTGTCTGCAGAGCTCATCTTCTTAAAGGGGTGCAACCCAGTGACAGGGTCTTGTCTTCTTTGTTCAAGGGACAATCGAGCAGCGTTTGTCAAGCTTTGAGCACTCTGTTCCTGCGAGGGCGACTCGGGATGACTCGACGGGGATTTCCGAGAGACCTCCTGGCCAGTAGACGATTGACGACCATTAGAGACCTGAGAGGAATGCTCGTGGATGACGTTGTTCTGGGGAATATTCTTGACAAGCTCGGACCCGGGTATTATCGACTGGGATTGTGCAGGCTCCTAAGCAAATGATTGGTGTTAGAGCAATCGAGATCACAGCGCCACCAGTGTGACCACTCACTCGTCCCAACGCGACGCGTTGCAACTGTGGGATATCGATACTGTCATCCTGGGTCTCCATGATCCCTTCAACCGGTAAATTATTAGACACGATATTGGCGGTGATTCATCGTCCGAAAACTCCAATTGCGACCATCGCCTTCACATGCCAAAGTAATACTAAGAACAAGATGTTCTCGACCTCCAGAACCAAAGGAGCGCGAAACGCGTCGTTCACGTGACTAAGTAATATTACCGTTATCGGACTAGTTCGACTTTCACTCAGCGGATGTTTATTGGTTTTACTCTTGATGTACATGGCGGATACCGGTGTAAATTGATTTACAGAAGGTTACATAGCCGCTAGTCAGTTCCTCCGGTTACCGTTCGGACGAAGGAAGCTGGTCATTCTCAGATAGAACCGAAGAAGATAGATGAGTTGTATAATACATGGAGACAAAACGAGGATACCTCACTAGTCCCGAGTCCGGTTTGGCACCCATCGCCTGATCAACATCTCTCGTACCGTATACCGAGCAAGAAGAGCGCCGATATCCTCTGAAGAGACATTGGTTTCTCCGGACATGGGTGGTGGTACTTCCACGTAGCAGACCACCAGGCTCTTTTTCACCTGGGCTTGCACTCGGTTAACACAATGGAGCCACCACCAGCTGCGCGCCTGTTTCCTAGCACAATGAGCCTTCCTCTCCTCATTCTCAGACCAGTAAGGGTGCTCAAATGATGGTATGACCACAACTGCAAACTCTGCATGCGAGAAAACAGGCCCGCGATTGTAGAGGAGGTAGTCCACGCCGAATTTCACTCCGGAGCGCACAACCCATCCAAGGGACCGAAAGTGGTGATACACAATGTAGGATATCATGAAAGGGTCGTCCGGTTCTAAATTGGCTGAAAGATCACGAGGAGGGCAGTAAGAATGCTGACAGAACCGAGACAGTAGAGAGGGAGGAGATAGAGCGGCATTTCGTTTGCCATCGACGATCTGTAGAGCGCCAAGCCCATATACCAGAAAGAAAGCCTCCTCGTTAGACAATTGAAGGTGTTCTTCATTGTTCAGTGAAGGCTCATCCTCAATTCCGTGTTCGTCAATGGTCGAATCGGGCGCACGCACGACACTCGAATCAGAAACAAACTCCTTTGCTTGAACGACCGGAGAGAACCGCACAGCCTTACTCCCGTTGGAGGGAGAGCTATCAGGGGCGTCGGGTGTATCGGTTCTCTCCGTTTGTGCTACCGAGCGTTGTGACTCAGACAATTTGGCCTCCCTAGCCTTCCTCAGGGAAAACTTCTCTGTAGCAGGTTTACCATTAGTGACACCATCTGCGGATGGTGGCAGAGCCGACTGATCAATCGATGTGTCGCCGGCTTCCCTTGCGGCAGCTTCCGCCATAAGTCTCTGTTCGATGGCCAGCTTCTCCATCCTTGCCCTCTCTAGTTTCAACTCACGACGCTCGGTTCTCCGCTGGCGTGTAACCTCTTCACTGGTAACGCCACCGAGTAATCCTCTCCTCTTCTTCTCCCGTTCCAACCAGCTAGGCTCACTTCGACTCAGACTTCCTTTGCCAAAGAAGCCCATCTCCCACAACGCTCGGATGGCTTTGGCATCTGTAACATGAACGGATGATGTCTCGGAGTCAAAGTAAGCCGAGTAGACTTCATGGTGCGGGGGAGCAATCAAGTATGTTAAATACGAGAGCAGCACGCTGACAATGGACAGAGGGTTATGTGGTATTAGAGGAGGCAGAGGATGCACATTGACGGGAAGAGGGAAACGATGAATTTGTCTGTAGTTGGGCCTAGAGAGCCGGCCAGGACGACCTTGAGGGGCATTTTTGTTTGTGGGCTCGGACTTCGCAGAGGCAGCTGCAGCCTCGGACGCAGACATTGGATTGGATTGAGAAGCCATAACTAATGTAATAGAAAAGATAGTTGTATTGATAGTATACTACATAAGGGAAGAGTCAGCATGGAACTCTTCTTTACGAGACGATGCAAAAGATTCGACATAGGTTGTTCTCCTCAGATACCGTTGTAGTCAATTAAACCACTTCATCGACAACAGCGAAGAAATCAAAGTGCCATTGCCTAGGTTTAGGTATATTGGTGTCATCACCGGAGATCAACTGCAAGTCTTTCTTCTGACTGAAGCTGCATTTGCTTACCAGAAAAAAAAGATTTTTCTGGGTGCTCCCAGCCCTGTGACGAGGTCACGGACAGGCTGTAACCAAGAGCCGTGAGTAACTAAATACAATTGACAAGTAGCAAGAGATATCCAAACATCGTCATATTGCGACGTCACGATGGATGCTCATCATCATCCCAATTCTCTTGTTTTTGCCCTAAGGTCAAAATCTGGTGGTTTACAAGAGAGAAAAGAAAAAGTTCCGATTGGGAACCGCCTAATAAAGACCATAATGACTAAGCACATTGAGTGGCCCGTGCGCATCACGGTCCGGCGAAAAAAATTGGGTTTTGATGATTGCGGGAGGACTTCACGGACAGTGACTTTCTTTCCAGAACCTGTACTTTCTCACCAATAACCGACAAAAACAACTCTAGCAAAGTAAGTTAAAACTTTGCAAACTTCGATTGGCATGAACATCACTGACCACCGTTTCACTAGGATGCATCTTATGGTACGTTCCCACAAATGCGATACCCTTACACCACCCGGCGATAGATGACCATTGGAGTTCGGGCACGTCCACTAATACGATCTTCAATAGTACACTCTGGACGCTGAGGGAAAGCGGGTGTATACCCTCAAGAAAGTCACCCCTGAGGGAAAGGTCACCAAGAGCGCTCACCCTGCTCGGTAAGGCTTCATTCGATTGATATTGAGGATACAGTGGTTAATAATGGAAAAGCTTCTCGCCCGATGACAAGTACTCTCGTCACCGTGTGACTTTGAAGAGAAGATATGGTCTCCTCCTGACCCAGCAGAAGGGTATGAAACCCGCTCGCTCCCAAGGGTCAGCTTTGATCAACGGCTAACTTCTATTGTCAGATTTGCAAACCTCTGAGCTGTAGAGTGCGAAATCATGGGATAAACCAGGTTGTTTCATAGGTGCTGTTTGGAAATCATGTTCTTTTGGCGAATGGTGTTACGTGCGGACATCTAAATGAGAAGTTTTCGGGGGGCCTCTTTACTGCCTACCACTTGCATGAGGGATTCCAAAAAGTGTTGCTCATATTCGGTCATAATAGTCCGGCCTCTCGTATAGAGAAGATCCACTTTTATCTATACCCTTATATATGCCCTATGTGCTCTATGAACCGTCACGAATCGGTTATCATCATAACCCATGCAGCGTAGGAAAAGACCAGTAATCGTAGAACTTTTGTTTTTTTGCCAAACTCCAATCCAATATCCATGCAAAAAGGACTGCGGGAGATAATTACCGCTTCCTCGAATTCACACTCTTACCAGCGCCAACTTTGATCCGACCACCGTGCTTGTTTCTCTCTCCGGTCAGAATTCCAGGGAGGTAGTCCTCATCCATAAGATCCCGTTCCTTCCGAAGTCTTCGGCTTTCCTCAGCGGTAGCTCTGACATATTCTTTTTGGTCTTCTGCGAGGATAAGATCGGTTCCCCAGCCGCCTTTACCACCGCCTCCTTTCCACTTTCCACTAGAGCTTCCGTGGGTGGGCTTGGGAATACTGAAAACGTTTCCTCGGTTGTTCCATTGCATGTTTTTCTTCAGGTGCATCTTGAACTGCCCATTGGCATCGGTAGTGCAAGAGACACGAGTGAGGGTGTCTTTTCCGCACCGTGGGCAAAATTGCTTGTTCATGTCCTTGGTCGTGAAGAAACAAGCGTGACAGCGTTTAATGAAGGACTTAAGATGGCGAATTCTTTGTAAGGTTGTGGTCGAAAGTAGGTTCAAATTCATCTGGAGTAACACGTTTTGGCACTGAATTATAGTCAGCCACGATGTATAGGTGATATACATGGGAAACAGGATTCGCTTACCGCAAAATCAGTCGTCATCGTCGCAACTTGCATAACCTTGGGCTCCGGTGTCGCCGACGCAGAGATACCCTCGTCGCGGGCTTGTTTCTTCTTCAGATTTGAAGGGGTGATCCATTCTCCGCCGTCCGAGTCAGCGGCTTCGTCGTCCTCTTCTTGGGGCTCTTGCGGGGTTGATTGTTCGGCTGGCTTGGTTTCTTCAGCAGCGGTGGCTTCATCCTGTGACTTCTCATTCGGTTTCTCTAGAGCTGTGTTCTCCAGATCCTCCGCAATTGCATCGACTTCAGGACTTTCGGTCTTCTCCTCAGTCTGGCCAGACTCATCCGCCGTCTCGGGCTGTTTTACTTCCTCCTTAACGGGTGGCTTGCCATTCACCTGTTTCTGCCCTGGAACACTGCGCAGCCGCCAATCGCCACCGTTCCTTTCACACTCTATCTCATATGCAAGTGCCAGAACCTCAATATCGGTTCTACTCAAAACGGCCCTATCGCCAGTCTTCTTGGCGAATTCGCTCAATACACTGATACTTTTCGGGGTCGGAGTCCGTTGTTTTAAGAAAGGCAGGTACATAGTCTCAACTCTGAGTCGGGCATCGGGATCGCGAATTTCACTGACCACCGATGGGGTGATGAGCAGTTCCTCGCATTGTGCGAGAAGGGTGGATAACGGCGGGGTATTCTTCAGGATAGGGCCAGCATCGAGGACGATGGTGTGGACGGACTTGGGCGGCGACGTCGTATCCGCCATTTTGGTGATCTGATATACTAATCTTCCAGCGACGGAGAGAATAGCACGTGCGAATGAGATCTGGAGGACGTTGTGGTCAGTTGGTCTCAAACGGTGCCGCCAAAGTGGGTGAATTGGTTTGATTTCGCTGGAATTTTAGCTGGTCTGTGCGCTATCCTTATCTTAGCGCGGGTTTATCAACGGCCGACATCATTGGATCCACCAATTACAGTACAGTACGGTACCAAACAACAACAGGACTTGGTACTACTAGTAGTAGTAGTACTGCGCAGTATGAAATTTACCAAAACAATGATCCCGTACAGCTCACTGGACTACGAAGTACATGCATATCTGCTGTCCCCAGATACAGACAAAAAGGTTTCAAAAGAATTACAAATAACGAAAACTAGAGAAAGATGAACTCGTACAAATCTCTGCAGAAACATCCTCCTTCGGAGATAATGCATCATGCAAGTTTGAGACATGGATCATTTGTCACTGTACTGCCATAACTTGACATGTCACGGGGGACGCAGTCACGACTTCACGATGCGCACAACAAAAGAAAGCCCATTGCGTGAAAGCAACCTCAGGAGACTAATACTACTACTCGGTCTGGTACAGGCTCCGAGTAGCTAAACTCAGATCCAAATCTATCGGCGCAACCGTTAAGGCTCGCCTTAAGATCACCAGTTATATGAGGTAGCGTGAACCTGATGGGAGGTGATCGGCCGTCAACAAAGAAAAAGTACGAGGGGGATCTTTGTTCTGGCTGACCCTTGATCTGGACCGTTCGGTGGATCGATCGGATCATGGCTGAGCTGGTTGTTAGGTAAAATCCAGTCCATGGCTCGACGAGTATTCATGCAAACATGCAATCGATCCGTGATGACGGGGAAAAATTGACAGGTAGAAAAGAATCTCTATCCGGTTTAGATAAAGTTGCCATTGTGTATCCCCAGGACTCAAGAGGAGTTATAGATCCAACCTCGGAATGTAACTATGTATGTACGAAAGATGGCAAACACTAACTAACGTACTCGGGTCACCGGTTCGACTAGGGTTCAACTGATATGGAGGGAGGCGTTGATCCTCGTAATTGGCGTCGACTATATGTAACCTTCTCTATAGCGCGCCAGTAACAAACAATCTAGATAATGCCTCAATCTGCATGCGGAAAAGAAACTTTTTTTTAAAAAATAAAAAAAAAATTAAAAATTAAATAAATAAAAATAAAAAGAACAAAAAACTAGGCAGGACGTAGCGAGTCCAGCCGACAGGGCAACGAAAGGTTTTTTTTCTTTTTTTTTCCCCCACCTCCCTTCTCTCTCTTTCTCTTGGGAAGCAATCAACCACGTTCTCGTCCAGTGAATTGGGTATAGAAGGCTTGGCCCATCAAGTAGAGTCGGATCATGCCATACAATACATCCAGGTAATGGAATCATGAAATACAATCGCTTGCCTCGTTATTGGTAGAATTTCAGGACGAAACAGGGCCTACATCAAATCAGACCAGCACAGAACTGCTCCCCTTGGCCCTCCTGTACTGCAACAGAAGTATGTAGATACATATCTGCAATCCGGATGCCGAATGATCTAAAGGAGACAAAAGTCAATTAAAAAGCCATTTGAGGCTCTGACGATCCAGATATATGGCCTACGGGATAAGCAATCAATAGAATCCATACATTCTGCTTCGATGCAGTAAAAATCCCACAGAACGATACTGGGAGGTGACCATGAGCCGAACGGCGGAAGTGTCTCTCAATCCTTCGGCAACTGATGGTACGCATTGGAAGATCGTGCCCTTCGGTAAGTAGAGCGTAATCCGAATTGCCAGGAGGCAATACATACCGTATGGCAAGCCGTGCCTCCTGAGCTTCCATCAACCCTTTCTTCAGCATATATTGGCGTGGCTCGTGGATACCCTATGTCACCACACTTGCATGGGTTCCTACCTATGGTAGAGAAAATAGGAGAGAGGAGAGGACAAGAAAAGAAATTACCAAGGACCAACTGATAAGAAGGTCTCCAAAGTCAGGCCACAGGTGGTACTGCATCCTGCCTACTTGGTCGTACATGAATATACATCCATGTCGCTGCGCTACTAGTGCCATTGGTCATGCATGGCCTACGAAGGTACGTGGTACTTTCCGTAGCACGGAAGAAAGAATATCCCAAACAGAATAAGGAAGATAGTCATATGCAATTCGACAGCATTGAAGAAGAGTGAGCCTCCTGAAGGGTTGGAATATGTCATAAATGGGTGGTGGGTGCTATGATGCTCATGGTGAACGCGACTGGATTGGTGTTCAGGGAACCTGAAGGAGGGACGCGACACAAAAAGGAAGAGAAGAATACGATTATGTCAACGTGCAGATTCTTCAGTGGCCTGGCTAAGAATTGCTTGGTTTGACTTAGATTAATGATCCAATAATTATTAAGGGAAAAAAAAGATTAATTACAATATCACCTGCAATTGACCAGTGGATATATAAATAGCTAATCCAGGCAACCGGATGCCTCTTACAGTCTCGCACAGACTCCTGCAGATGGAATTATGTGACATATTAACTCCACTGGATTACCCAATTTCTTTATATTTCATACGACTAGGATGTGCCAAGGACCTACATGGGATTTTGTGGCTTTGTCGGTACTGTCAAGCCAATCCATATCCATTAGGGCAAACATCCCACATGTGCTACTAGAAATGGAATAATGAGAGGTACGTAATAGTATCCCAGCCATCGATGGCGCTGCTAATGGTTGTAATTGGCTGTTACTTCACTGGGAACTGTCAAAATCTCTAGTGCAGTTTTAAGCATACTAGTAATAGTCCATTATTCTCGGTGCCACGAGTAAAACCACGCTGAGGTTCTAATAAAGCAAATCTAGATCGTCAATGTCAACGTACCTCGACGTTAAGTTCAACGAGCCCAACGCTTACCTTGAAAGAGAAGAGGAGCCTCGCTTGAAGCCTCCAATCATAGGGGTCTCCAAGCGCAGTAGAGTTGACGCTATCAATTTTTGGACCTGAACTGTTGTGCCCGAAGTTGCAAGCCAAGTCTTTAGGGACGATAGTACGCAACCACGTCCATGAAAGCGAGAGATGAAAGACAGCAAACCCTACACTCGATAATTGAGAATAATTCTCATTATGAAACGATATTATTGTGAAAACTCTTCGTTTTAGTATTGTGGTGTGGGGAGAATTTGTGAGGTATCAACTCCATTGACGCACACTCCACACCCACGGGCCACCACCGTCCCCATCGTACCAACGACACGATAATCGCATGGCGACTAATTCTGACTATCCGTGCATCTGCATATGGAAGTTAAGATCCAGCTGTACGGTACTTTACACCCCCCTGCATGTGCGTTATTCAATGTGGCGATGTCACTCGCGGAAACCCGTTCCTTTCAGAAGCTACTTTAAAAGGGAATTTGACTTATCGTATTCTCCCGAACTGACCTGGCTGAGTTCCTTTCAGATGTTGTCTTTCTCACCGGGGCTTCTCAAAAAGATAAAAGTATAATAAGAACCGTAAAGCTCTCCTGGGTCCAGGGGGGAGCAGGAAAGGTTTACATGCATCCCTTGCTCGAAGACCCTACCAAGTATAGCCTCACCCTGACTGGATACTCCCTTTTCAGGGAGAGAGGGACAATGATGTCAGGAAAGGTCCTATCTCAATTAGAGCGTGTGAAGCTTAGTGAGAACTAGCCAGAAAAGAAAAGAGTAAGATTAAAAAGAAACAGAAAAAAAAACCCCCACACTGCAGTCTGCTTAATGCTTGGGGTCGGGAGGAGATTATCCCTGACAGTTCCAGATGCAGCCCCCTAGGGCATGGATCCTGTTCGTCGCCACGATCGTGTTACCTTCAGACCTGAGCGGAGCTCGCTGTATACATCACGATAGAAACTGTCATACATACACCTGTGACTGCTTTTTTGTTGGTGCGTAGGTTAGGCTCGAGTACAAAGTCCCTCTTTCTGTGCAAATCATGACTGTCACTGCATACGCACAGCGTTGAATGTTTCTGGAAGGTTTGGATACGTCGCTGATCCATTCCCCACGTCCTTTATGACTGGACCGGGTTATTTCCAGGGCTAGTTGCTCCTGTCACTGTCGATCAGTTGAACCCATAATCGGGTCGAGTCCAAAGGGCTGGAACTCGCCGCTGTCCTTATGCCGCAGGGGCCCTCCTTAGCTCCATAACCCAGGTCAAGGCTTCAAGCCATGAAAAGCAGAAAAAGAAAAAAAAAAAAGAAAAGAGAAGAAAAGAAAAAGAAAAAGAAAACTCTATCTATCGACGTGCTAATGTCAAAGGCTACGACAGTAACTTCTTCCTAATGATTAGCTTATTCGATCTCTCCCTTACTTACTTTTCTATCTCCCCTTTGTCCTCATGAGACTTTAGCCCTAGTCCCTGTCATTGCCTTAGCGTCAGACCCGCAAATCTGGAGAAGCAAATGAGACAAGGAGGATCTCCATGGACAAGATGCTTTATCTGGGACCATCCCTCATGAATCCTGACCGTTTCTGGGTTTTGCGTGACGTTTATATTTCGACCCATTCCTCAGCTAGCTGCCCTTGGGCTGTTCCCTCTTGAATGTACCACTGAGTGCTACGGCGTACATGTGGGCCATTGCGGCCTGTGCTATGGTTGAGTGACTTCGGTTGTCACACGAACTACTAACCTTCGAGATATATATTGAGATTCTAATCCTGACGGGGCTTTTATTTATTTTTTCCCCTGCAGAGGCAAAGCTGTAGGGTTTTATATTTTGTGGGTTGCTGCAATGAGTACTAGTATTCAACACATCATGCACCCGCGGGGTGACGATCAGTCATATCTTTCCTCTGGAGGCAAGAGTGGAATGGCAATCAGCATTGCATTCACCAGCCTAGCGACCATCTTCGTTTTTGCCCGAGTCTACACGCGTGCTGGCATAATGAAGCGCATGGAGTCAAACGATTATATGGTCATGCTCGCTCTGGTAAGTTATCACTGGCTAACACACACACACACACACACACAGAGTTCATCAGCACTAACGTGGCGGTCCAGACATTCTCCTATGTTTTCATGGCCTTTTATATCATAGAAGCATTGAACGGAATGGGTATGCATGGCGCTGATATCCCACCATCCATCCTCCTTAAGCAGATGAAAGTGAGTATAGAAATAATTGCAGCTTCCAGCAGCTGCAGTACACCAAGACTGACATGACTTACCTCTGTCCAGGCATTCTGGATTACTATTCCCTTCTACAATGCCGCACTGCTATGCGCCAAAGCCTCGATACTTCTGCAGTACTTCCGCGTCTTCCCTACTCGACGCATGCGTCTCATCACCTGGGTCATGTTAGCCATACTCGGCGTCTACGGATCCTGGGCAGTTCTGAGTGGCTTTCTCAATTGCATCCCCGTGGCCAAATTCTGGGACAAGACACTTGAAGGGTACTGCTTGGATGACAAAGGGCTGTGGTTCTCGAATGCCTCGATGCATATCACCACCGACCTTGTTATTCTGATCATCCCGATCCCGGCTTTAGTGAAACTAGATCTCCCCAAGAGACAGAAGATTGCATTGATCACCGTTTTTGCACTAGGCGGATTGTAAGCCCAGCTATCTTCCACCTTATCGGCAATTTATATCTAACCGCTGTCTTAGCGTATGCATCACCAGTATCTGTCGTCTGGTCGCCCTTAAAAAGATCTCCGATTCCACAGATCCAACCTGTACGTCTCCCTCCCACTGACCGGATACATGCAACCCAAAAAAAAAAGGGCATAAAGTTTCTAACGAAAAATACCAGTTGACAACGTCGGCGCCGCCTCCTGGTCCGCCATCGAATGCAACGTAGGAATCATCTGCGCCTGCCTCCCCACCCTGCGACCTCTCGTATCCCGCATCGTGCCCCATCTCTTATCGACCCTAAGCAGCCGGAACCAAAGCTACAGACGGAGCTACGGTCCCAGGCGATTCTCGCACGGACGACCCCCGACATACTGGGGCGGTGGAGCAGGGACAGGAACCGTCTCGACCACCATCACGGCGATGGATGATCTCGAGTTCGGGAGCCACTGCGCCGACTCAGAGAGGGCTCTGACACATGTCCCTCCGACAGACATTCACTGCAAGGAGAAGTTCGTGCTGAAGGAAACGAAGAGTATGGAAGATGATCCTGAAAGGGTGCAGACCGCGGTAGGATCGGCGATTTCACGATGATGGGGCTTTCGTGGAGGAGCCTGGCGAGATTGTGGGACTTGTTCTCAACGCGAGAAGGAGGCATTTTATAGAGATATCCCATTCGTTTGTGCGGTTTTTTTTTCTTCTCTCGCAGGCGTTTTGAAATCGCTTGCTCTTTTTATACTCTATTGAGTCTATTCTTGGCCGTGTGTTGCTCTATATCGTTCTTTTTGTATATATATACAACTTTACCAAATCACTAATAGATTACGGAGCAACATATAAAATATGTCTTGAATGCACGATGACTTGCGCAGAGAGTTATTCGATGTGAGTAAAACAAAAAAAAGTACATGAGTATCCGGAGACAATTGAATTGGAAACTGAACAACTCTATCAAATGTATATATAGATCTAGATATTACAGATCCCACGTCGATATTCCAGATGGTGCATAAATATCCATGGAAACTTTCCCTAAGTTTCCCATAAGAGAGCATCAGAAATCAGCGAATTCCTTGTCCACCTCCTCGAAATAGTCGAAGAAGCCCTTGAACAGCTTCACGCCCAGTCCCGGATCCAAGCTACCGGTAGTCGCACGGATACTGTGCATACTCAGTTGCGGGATCCCTACATCAATGGCCCTCATGCCAATACGAGAACTGGTCATGGGTCCAATAGTCCCGCCACTACGGGAGTCATTACGGATCTGGAAGACTTGCAAAGTCGAGCCACAACGATCAGCCACACGCTTGATGAATCCGTAGCTCACACTGTCTGTTGTCATATGACCGTTAGAGTCAGCCGAAACGGCCACACCGACGTTCAGGCGGGGAGCATGGTTCTCAAGGTAGACATTAAGGAAGTTTGGGTTGACTGCATGGATGACGTCCGAAGAAACGAAGAAGCTGTTCGCCACAGTCTGAGACAGCACATTGGGGCCGTAGTTTGGTGAAAAGGCTTCCGTGATACGCTCTATGACGCTGCTCATGAAGTTGGATCGAGCTCCCTGGCGAAGCAGGCTTCCAATTTCCTCGTCGTCAAACATACCGACCATCTTGATAGAGCTAGTTGAAGTACTATCCGGTGAGGCAAGTAGAGCCTCCTGAGCGGCATAGCAGCAGAGCTTATCGTCAATGCGACCAGCAAAAATCAGGTCCCTGTCCAGGCCACCAACCTGTGCTGGTTGACTGTCATACAGCTCCAGCTCCCAGCTGATAATCGAGCTGTAGTCTGTGATACCAAGCTCCTTGGATATGACTTTAACAAGCTTCTCGGGCTGCGTGGCTGCAAATGTACCGGGCTTGATCCCGCTATCGCGGTCCGTCTTGGACGGGGCTTGCTGCTGGAAAAGATCGGAGTTATCAACGCCAATGATAGGCACCATCTGTGTCTCTTTGTTGAAGGGGCCTTGCGAGGGTGCTCCGAAGTGAGGTGCCAGGGTTGGGATCCGGGCGATAGGCCAGTCTAGCTTGACTAATTTGGACTCGACTTTCCCGGTGTTGGAGTCCTGGACCAGGACACGGCCACCAATTGAGAGATCGCGATCCCACCATGTCTCACTCAGAGCGCCTGCGTAGGGCGCGACTCCAAGTTGGAGAAAGCCAGCCTTATTGGGCAGCTTGGATACGGGCTTCAATTTGGCGGTGAGTGCATCGATATGACCTGCAACAATGGCTATTCCATTGCCACTCTTATAGTCTCTTCCAATTGAGAATGAGATGAAAGCACTGCCATTTCGAGTGACATAGTACTTCCCACCCTTCTCTAACTTGGAGTTCCACGTCTCGCGCTCGGGAAGTCGCTTATATCCCTGGCTTTCGAGTTGCCTGGTAAAGCCGTCCACCGCATGAAAGATCGTAGGGTTTGCTGTCATGAATTCGCAATATGGTTTCGTGTAATCTTCCGGGGCGAGAGAGCCAGTCCTCGCCACTGGGCTCGCAATGGTAGCTGGGGTGGGCTCCGGAAGCTGGGCCGACAGGCGATAAGCCATGGCAGAATCACGGAGATCAAGGACACTCCTCTTGGTCATGTCGAAGGCTAGGAGTTGAAATTTCTTTAGTTTAACTGCTAGATATCTCGTCGGAATATGGTCTAAGCGAATTGGTAGCAAGGGAAAGGAGGAATCAAGGGGTATGGGAGAGAGTTCTGAAGAGGGGAGAAGGAGGAGAGAGCAGCTGAGCTGGAGCTGAATGGCGGTCACGCCTTATCGGGGACGCTGATAAACGATCCATCACTTCCTCGGTTTCAATTCAGGAACCGACCAAACCTCAGGCACCCCGATCCGCCAAGACGGCAGTTCGACGTCACACGCTCAATAAATGATGCAATTGGATGAATGTGTTCTTTCAAGGCAACAACTACTAGTACTGGTACCGAGCATTTAGTACATTGGAAATCTTTTGAGATCATGGGGAATTCAAGGCACACAGTATCAAACAGCGAGCCTTGAAAAAGCCAACGCCGAGAAACGAACCTGGTGTATCCAGCCTGCGGCGGTTGAATCAACCCTAATCATCACTTTAACTGCTCGAACCAACATACGCATTCCAGTCTACAACACCACCCGCACATTGCTCAGTAATCGCTGGGCCCGTGGTTGTCACGACCTCCCGATTACCTCGCATAATAGAGATCCTGACAGGCCCTGTCTGCCCTTTAAAGGGGAAAGATCCGTGATTGACACCAGGGACGGCGTCAAGAACAGAATGTGGACCTGATCCAATTTGGACATGGACCTCGCTCGGCTCAGTGACAAATACACTAACGAACACTTTGTCCTGAGAGAGCTCATGCGGTTTCATTTCTGGTTGACCTATGCCTGGGTTGTTCCCGGTTGTGCCGTCGGCGCTACCCGACTGCCCCGGGTTCAATCGATACCAATAGACAATCTTGTCCGCATAAGATATGGGGTACTTCTGGTGGGGGGAAGTTCTGACTGGGTTACTGTGGCAGTTCGCGATGTTCCGTCTATACCCGTCAATATAATGTGGCAGAAAGGTTCGCCATGCATCATGAGGGTGATCAGCGATGTACCGCGAGGCCCCTTCAGGCACTCCAGCCTCGTAGATGGGCCCGATGTAATGCGTCTCGCCATAGTCGTTCCAACTCAAGACCTGATAAATATAAGTCTATGGAAATCGCAGACATTAAATAAAGGTGACCATACCTGGACAAGAGGCGGTTGCAGCTCAATGACCTGTTTCCAACGATAGTGCCATAGATCATCTCCGCGCCAGAGCCAATTCTTTCCCCATTGGGGGAGATTCGTGTAGAACCATGGAGCTACGGGCATCATGTATGGCTTCCCTGAAAGAGCTTTCATCCACTCCAGATCGTTTGTCACCTTCATGTCTTCTGTACCAACCGGCCAAGCATCCCAGCTAAAGGCACCGTCGATATCATTCAGAACATTGCGTATACCAGCTGGTCCCATGCTCGTCCAGCAGGGGATGAATAAACAACCCGTAGCGGACTTGATATTCGGCCAGTCACCTGCGTTGCCCACACCTTCAAATGTGGATACCAGTGGCTTCCCTTTGTAGTAGAACTGCGCCTTTCGATTCTTATAAGAATTGATGATGGTGATAACTCGATCCGCCGGCCAAGGCCCACCGGACAAGTAGTCAAACGAGATAAACAGGGAAAAGTTTCCAATCTTTTCAGCAGCATCGTATGCTGCTTGGAGGGCTCGATCGGTGTGATGGTCTTGCGGTGCAACGTTCAATGCAAATCCATCAATGTGAGCTTTCTGCGCCTCTACAATGTCCGACTCCCACTGATCTGACGTCATATAATACGCATTGCCAATCTAGTATCCATCAGCATAGCACGACGCCCGTTTGTGAGGACTGGGCTTTTTCCTTACGATGAAGTGTGCGAAAACATTATGCGAGTCAGGCGGTGTGGGGACGGTCTGTGGTGGAGGTTGAGCAACAACGGGGGGCACTGCTAGTGAAAAGACGATGTATGGTGAGCCTCTTAGCCTTGATGTGAAACGAAACAAGGTCTAGTTTATGTTGAGATTTCCAGAAAATTTCAAATATTAACATCTGAGAAACACAAGTATTATATGCACAGCCGGGCCTTTGAGTGATGCGTGTAGTAGGAAAGACACGATTGGAAATAAAAGCATGAATATGGTACATCAAATCAAAAAGCTATAGCTTCGAGGATGCTGTAGTGTAGAATAGCATAGGAGTGCCCTATGGGCCGAGTATAGGAGAGGTTAAATTGAACTGGCCTCTCTTCTTGGAAATGATAGAAATGCAAGTGGAGATTCACCGACCTTGTGCCATTGGGGGTTGCTGGTATTGTTGGTGGTGGTGGTGATTATGATTATGGGGACGGAGTTTCTCCGGGGTATGGACATGGTCGATAATACGATCGAGATGGTGTTTCATTGTGGAACTTGACAGTGGAGCACCACGTGGCTGCGAGGAATATCGAAAGCAGAGAAAGAAATCAAAGGCAAACGCTTCAAAAATGCAGTATGCTGAACACGAATTGAAGTGGCATGCAGAAGCTTGAGATATTCCAAACGCCAGAGAGGGGCGAAGGGAATTTTAAAAAGGACGAGATCCCCCTCATCTGACCGTACAGGACCCTCTCGGCAACTGAAGAACAACATAGATATCGCCACGAAGAATGGGTAGATAGGATGTGGTCTATCAGGTAGACACACATACGGACATGCATCGGTTTAGGTCTCGACTGGACGGATTTCCTCTTTCGTCTTGTCGATCGCACCGAATTGACCAGTTGTTCGACTCACATGACCGGCGCAGTTTCTTGGGCATTGGAGAGGCATAGCTTTTTGGCAATGCCTTTCTGATCTATCACTATCTCTGTTCGACCGGGTGACTATCATGCATGAAGCCTAGCTTCCCAAGCAATATTTCTCTCACCGACAAGGCTCAGTCTTGAGTGGGTTTGCAAATGGCGTCATCAGCTTCAGGGCCAGTCCCACCACTACGCTTACGCTTGAAAAAGAAATGATGTAAAACAAAAATTGTCATAAAAATGTCCAATGCTGGAATATATCATTATTAAGCCAGTCGACTATGGTTGGGCGTTCCAAGAATTTTACCCCAGGCGACTCATAGTGATGTCAGTCCGGATGATGTACTCAAACAGTCACTCTTGAAATGTCGCCTTTTAATACACGCAAGCACCATCCGCAATTAGGACCGTAAGTTGATCAGAGAGCTCTTGAACTATTCCAATAGCTAAAAATGGCCGCATCTCAAGCCGCAAATCTCGTGGAAAAAGTGATTGGGCATAGTGATAATGCCACCGTCACAACCGATGTGAGTAACTACGACAAGGGAGCCTACGGGCAGGAAACGGGAGAGAAGATCAAGGCCACGACATGGCAGGGAAAGAACAGTGTTCAAATCGGTACGTATTGAAACCTAATCGAGAAACGGCTAGCCTAACAAGTCAGCAGTCGAGATGCCAAAACCAAGAGTTGTAGATGAAGGTGATGTGATAGTCAAGGTAACTGGTAGCACAATCTGTGGAAGTGACCTTCATCTATACCATGGTATGAATCCATTCGAGTGGCCATCGATAGACTTGCCAGCTCACCCCTCGGCTTAGGTGTCATTCCTCAATTAGAGAAGGGTGATGTTCTCGGCCATGAATTTTGTGGTGTTGTCGAAAGCGTGGGACCAACTGTGAAGAAGGTCAAGGCTGGAGATCGCGTTGTTGCAGCTTTCCCAATTGCTTGTGGAGAATGCAGAAACTGTAAGGAGCAATTGACGTCAGCCTGTGAACGGACAAATGAAAACTCCATTACGAATGCGATGTATGGCAAACGGACAGCAGGTAAATTGCTTGTATCCGGATGTCTCTCGTCAGCTGAAGCTTATCTTTGTTACCCTAGGGATGTTCGGGTATAGCCATTTTACTGGGGGCTTCGCGGGAGGCCAGGCAGAGTACGTGCGTGTGCCTTACGGCGATGTTAATCTACTGCAGCTCCCAGCGGACGTTCCAGATGAGAAAGGCCTTTACCTTTCAGATGTCCTGGCGACCGCGTATCATTGTGTGGTTGATACGGGTGTGAAGAAAGGTGATGTTGTAGCTGTTTGGGGCGGAGGCCCAATCGGCCAGATGGCTGTGGAATACAGCTTTAGCCAGGGGGCCACTCGTGTCATCCTTATCGATGGAGGAGAGGGAGCATGGAGGTTGGATTTTGTCAAGAGCAAGATACCAAAGCTTGAGACAATAGATTTCAGCAACCTACCAAGAGGAGAATCAATCACCTCCCAGTTAAAAAAGATTGTACCTGGAGGGCCAGATGTGGCACTGGAATGTGCTGCGGGAGAGTACGCTAAAGGATGGGCGCATTACTTCGAGATGCTTCTGGGAATGGAGACAGACACCTCGGAAATCCTGAATGAGATGATCACGGCTGTCCGGCCGTTTGGACGAATTGGCATAACCGGGGTCTATGCTGGCTACGTAAGCAAGACCTGCATATCTTGCAATTTTTTTTCCCTCAGGTATTGACTGATTGCTATACAGACTAACCACTTCAATATTGGTGCTCTCATGCAAACCGGTATCCGGTTCATCGGCAACGGCCAGGCTCCAGTCCAGAAATACTGGGAACACCTCTTGGAACTCATAAGGCGGCAAGAGATTAATCCATTGGACATGGTAACCCACCGTGTACCATTGGAGAATATGCCAGAATTGTACGCGGCGTTTGAGAGACGGGACAAAGGTATGCAGAAGGTTTATGTGCAGACCAAATTCTCATCACCCCCGACGGAAGGCTCGCCCCAGCTGACCGAGCTTTGAACGGATAATCTTACTATCATTTGAATTTCTACATACGAAGATTGACCTACATGCAAACTAAAAGCACAATAAGAGAGAGAGAGAGACAGGGAGAGAGAGGGGAAGTAAAAGCCAAGGATGAAAAATTTCGTGCTACAGGATTGGCATTTCAATCGGCGAGGACCGGCAGATGGCAACTCGTCTAGCCAGTGTCAAGGACAGCACAGTCAATGTACGTGGAGAACGGAGTACTTTCAGCTTTCCCACAAATAGTAATCTAGTCCGAGTGTAGAGCATGTTTCTTGGATCCGAAATACAGAGCCCTAGGTCCCTTAATGCTGGCTTTGCCTCACAAGCATATTTTATCCCATGAAGCGATTGCTCGCCTTATTCTACGTTCTCATACTCCACATTGTTGGATTACTGCAAGGGACCCAGGGGGCCCAGATGAACCGTATTGCCGTGCATAGGTTCCCTACGAAAGTCGGTCAACCAGGGGAATCTCCGTGGTAAAATACCACAGCAGTTTCAGTCCGGGTTTCGCCCGTTTGATTCCGTTGATCGGCGTCGAAACCGAGCAGGACACAAGCTCAATTGAGAAGGCAGACAAAAGGTGGTTGGGATTTGAAATCCATGATATTAGTAAAACAAAGCAAAAAATTCCCTCCCGTCCCCTCTGTAAAGCATTGGTCCCAGTCAGCTATGCTAAACAAGGTTAACAGGATTCGCCCGTTCAAGCGATCGTCGATGGACGGTTTAGCGTATTACGGCATCAGATAGCCCAATCTGGTAAAGCCGGGATCAGATAAGATCAGATGATGGAGGGATGTGAAGTGCCGAATGGAAAGCATTACCATTATAGTCGCTTCTCTACGGGAGAAAAGTGACAAATGAAAATGCACTTTTTTTTTTCAAGATATATTCTTCTTTAGTTCATAGGGAAGAGTATGACTACCTGAGATACTGATGACTTTTCTTGTAATTCGAGTTTTCTCATAGCTCTAGCTGAACCAAGAGCTAACTCAACCATACCCGAAGGTTATGAACTATGTTATGGATCTTTGATTGTAGGGAACATTCTATTGTAACACTGCCTTATTAGATTAAATCATGTAGGTTTTAGAAGAAAGAGGAGCGGAGAAACGAAAACGAAAAAGAAAAGACAAATAAAAGAAAAAAAAAAAAAGCCAAGGTTGATGGCGGCCACCGCGGGTGAGCAGATTCGACAAGAGTACGTAGGATCCACCACATCCACTTCGTGGTTTTGAAGGAAGAGAAAATTTCAAGTTCCATGGGATTGAGGATGGAGTCTGTAGGAAATTATTGAAGTCACCACTCCAGATTAGGGTTACATACATGCTATGAGACTCGGTAAGTTTCCCACAAAACGAGGAATTATTCTGGATATGTTGAGGGTGTCCAGCGCCAGAGGGGTGTGTTCTTGTGCATACCTACTACAGCATCCAGGGTACTTTCTCTCTAGGCTCACTGCAGGGCAGAAGGAAGCTTTAGTTCATGCCCTAATACGTGCAAACGCCAACGTCTCCATTGATTGATAACCAGGGAGCAAAAGTATGGGTCAACGAATAAGGAACCCAAGCGAGTAAGTGACTCCACCATTCGCCGAAATCGGGGAGACCGCACGATAATCTAATCTGATCCGATCACCTTTTTCCAGTCCTGTTTCCCCCTCTTCCTCGGCTTCCTTCTTTCCTTTCCTCTGCATTTCATATCGAGTCTATTTCGTTCATTCATACCCCCAAGAGATTCTATGCTCTGGCAATTCGCACCCAGGGGGAATTGCTTCCAGATTGCACTTCTCACAGCTCACCAATCCTTCGTCTCGCTTACTGGCTGCAAGGGCGCACTTCCGCTCTTCCGGCCGCCGCGATCAAGTGACACCACCTGTTGGTCCGTGGACATTCTTTTCCTACACTTTCCACCCTCACCCTTATCTTCTACACCCGCATCCCGGGGTCATGACCCGCTAACTTCTATCCAGAATTCCTCTTGAAAGAAAGAGGCAATCCTGAACAAAATGGCAACTCCCGCACCCTCAATAGCCCCTGCGCCCACTCCAGCTCCGTTGCTCCCGCAATTGCCGCCAAGCCAAACATTTCACCATCTCCCGGACCGGGTACACCCGGATCCGTCACCTCCAAGGAATGGGTTATACCACCACGTCCCAAGCCTGGCCGGAAGCCTGCCACGGATACGCCGCCTACTAAACGCAAGGCGCAGAATCGTGCGGCCCAAAGAGCGTTCAGGGAACGTAGAGCCGCCCGCGTCAATGAGCTCGAAGACCAAATTAAGAAAATCGAAGAGGAGCACGATATTCATGTGGCAGCGTTCAAAGAACAAATTTCAAACCTGTCTCATGAAGTCGAACAGTGCCGAAATGAAATGACATGGTGGCGCGACCGATGCCACGCTCTGGAGAAGGAAGTCTCAGTAGAAAGAAGCGCGAAGGAAGCCCTTGTTAAAGAGTTCCGGTCGTCGCTTTCGGATAAAAATGTTCCTGCTGGTAGGGCACCATTGACTCGCATGTCCGCCAAAAAATCTAGCTCTGGACGAGCTACGAATGAAAGGTCTTCGCCGAGCAACGCCAGCGGCGGTATTACCCATGATGAGCGGGAGGAAGTGCCACTGGGCTGCCCTAGTTGTTCTTCGACACATTGTCAGTGTATTGAAGATGCATTTGCAATGCCAGGCGTTGAGCCGTTGAATTCCAATCGTCTTAGCACCACTGGACAAGGGCGTGTCGAGCCTGAGATAAAGCCCGACCCGGAGGAGATGGAAATCGACTTTACCACTCGGTTTGCTGCCCCTCAACCGCAGGAAGACACTACCACGGCTGTTTCATCCCCTGCGGTTGATCCGTGCGGCTTTTGTCAGGATGGAACCCCATGTATTTGTGCGGAAATGGCCGCCCAGGAAGAGCAGCGCCGACAATCCTTCGAGAACAACCGTCTCGCACCCATTCAAAACCTGTCTCAATTCACGCCACCTCCCTCTGATGGCGACGTTCGCTCTGAAGTCACTCTGCCGTCCATTAGTCAGGCAACTAATCCCTGTGCGAATGGCCCTGGCACCTGTGCCCAATGTCTTGCGGACCCAAAGAGTACCCTTTTTTGCAAGACGCTGGCGGCCTCTCGCTCCGCCAGCGTTGCCTCCTCCGGATGTTGCGGCGGTAAAGGCGCCGATGGTGGGTGTTGCCAGTCACGCAGTTCCAACCCCCCGCGTGCTGCCGCTGCCAAATCGACATCTGGTAGATCTACGACGCCCTCACTAACACTCTCTTGTGCTGACGCATTCACGACACTGTCACGACACCCGAATTTCTCCCGTGCCAGCGATGAAATTTCTGCGTGGCTTCCTAAGCTGCATACATTACCAAATCCGAAGGAGGTTGCATCGCCCGATCGATGCTCCTCGAGGGCGGCCCTCGAGGTCGAGGCAGCGAGTGTAATGGGCGTCTTGCGCTACTTTGATCGGAGGTTTGCCGACAAATAAGCTAAAGACGTTCATGAATCCATGCCATATATTTCTTTTTAATTCTTTTTCGTTCTTTATGATACCCAAACTTGACTCGCGTCTGAGTTTGTATTATACAATATCTTTTTTTTTTGAACTCATGATGGGGCGGGCTGCATTTCAGTTTCTAATATCTTCGGCCTTCGGGCCCATGTTTCCATGGGATTTGTTCTATGTTGGCCTCTGTGACATGCACTGAGGGGGCTTGAATAAAAAAAACAGCAGCATTTCTTGCTTCACTTCGAGCTTACGTTAAAAAGGGGGGTTAGATAGATCGACATGGTATGGGATGGAACGGAATGACTACAATTCACTCCAATGATCAGATGGGTGAATGACTGGCGTTATTTGCTTGCATTCTGGGATGATTTCGGATGACTCAAAAATAAAACTCAAGACGAACATGACCCAAAAGAACAATGTGTACGGGTCGAGCCGCGGCTCAAATGAAAACAGTCGTGTTTCATTCAATAGAGAGTTTCACTGATTTGGATAATTAAGTTGGGATCATGTTAGTTAGATGGAATGGGTATTTCTGGGTGGCGATCTGGTTGGTTTGATGTATTTGTTTACCAACATACGAAGTGTATTTTCATCATAATGGGAACTCCTTTGAAACAGATGGAACGGATTCATTGCCACTGCTGTCTGAAATGAATGGCTCTGTATAGGGAGATGAGATGGCTGATGTATCATGACGCTAAAGTGGGATGAGTGATGTACATATTCCCCATGTAAACAACCGGAACAAAAGGGAAAGGAGATTCGAAGAACTGTCAGAAAGGATATCGCCGCCGTTGATATCTACAAAATAAACACAAACAGGTCCAACGCCTTCACCCCCCTTGCGCCAGCTAGGTGGACAAAAAAAATATAGGGTGTAGAGGGAGCGAGGACTTGATTAGGAGCAGGACAAGGATGAAAAAGCGAAGGGGAGTGGGTATGGTAACAAGATAAACAGGTGGGCTAACTTGAGACAACTGTGGGGGTGTCAGATACACGAATCTTCAATGCCATGCGGTTTGATCAAAAGCGGCCTCCACTGGGCATCGCTCCATCCTCCCCGACAGCACCGGGGCTTCCAAGAAAGCTGGCGCCCCAGATACCGGCAATCCCCCACATACCAATTCGCCAGCCGCGATAGAGGCCATGGATTCCCTGGCCTTGCCGTTTCCTCAGCGCAAGGGGCTTGTCGAATAAGGCCTGCGCCCTCTCAGCCTCTGGATTCGGCTGAACACCCTCCTCGTAGACAATACCCCACATCGTTCCGACAATACCCCTATATGTACGGGGTGTCGAACGATGGTCTCGATCTCTGGGGCTGCAGAAACAGCCTCTGAGGGCTTTGCAGAAGGTAGCCTACTAGTAGGTTGTTGGCGGAGGCTTGGGGACGTGAAAGTAGCGATCTGCGCGCGACGCAGCACAGTTTCCAGAGGGAACCGGACTGCCAGTTCCAAGCCGGACCCCATGAAAGTAAACAAGTTCCACATGGACGGGTTGAGGACGGGGTCAAGGGAGAGGTACGATTTCAGGAAGAGCGGGGTGGTGGTCATTATGAAGCTCGGCAAACTCGAATGGAGGATCGTGATTGGGACTAGATGAGGGGGTACCGTGCAGTTGGGAGTCGGGATTTGTCGGATGGCACGTATAAGGGAGCGGGGTCCATGAGTGACGGGCGTGAGAATGAGGAGTGTGCGTGCCGTATCAATCGGGGAGAGGATCAATGCAGACAAGGACGTAGAGATGAATGACAGGACCAAGGTAGCGATTGGAGAGGTCGACGTCAGAATGTCTGCTGTCATAGAGGACGAAATATCATCCTCTGGTAGTCCCACAATGGCTGACAGAAGACTGCGAATGAATGTGTTCAAGGTCGGGAGGAGTAGGGAGTAGATGAAGGTGGCATTGGTTGCTTTCCATGGGGATGTTGGTCCGCTGGTAGTCCACAACTGAGAAAGTACATCCATCAGGGAGCTTGGGTTTTTGATTTTCAAAGCGTTCCGGGACGATGGGGTTGAGGGCTGAATGTAACCCATTCGATCAGTGATATGGCGTCGAGATTTTCGAGATCGTGAGTTTGAGGGCGATGAGGCGGCGGGGGTTGTCGACGTGAAGTAACTGCTCTCATCATCTGAGGATAGCGCATCCTATTTGACGTATGGCAACGTTAGCCCTCAGGTAGATTGTTTCCCCCTCTAGTCCCTCTAGGGATCCACATAGAACTTACAACTCCCTCTTCTTCTTCCTCATCCTCATCCTCCTCATCATAGAGATCGCCCTGAGCACCCGAACTTTGCCTCCGATGGCCATCCATAAGCCATTGTCCATCCTGGCTGCCCGGCACGACATAGGCCTGTAAAATGGTTTTCGCGACGTCAAACGGTTGTGCGGTCAACAGACTGGTATATTTCCAAAGTGCACGGTCCAGGGCATCTTTAATCCAGCTTGATACCGAGGGGGAGTTTTCCAAATAGTCCGAGTAGTCCAAGTCGGACAGCAAGTCGCGGGCAGAGCTTCCAAAAACATGGGCCGATGACGCATCTGGAGGGGATGAAGTGGCGTTGGCGGCCTCCAGGCCCATGGAGGGGGGGAAGTAATAAGGGCGCAGAGGATTGAGCCCTTCACGAGAAGATGACATCGTTGAGAGGGGGGTATCGAGAGATGAACGTCTTCTTCTTGTGGAAAGGGGAGGGCGGATGTTCTTGTCGGAGTTGTGGAATTGTTATTAAATTAAAATTACCGTTAAGGTCCCAAAGGCGGAGAGCAAAAAAGGTCGAGCAAAAAAAGGTTAAGTTGGAAGCAGCGAATGATTATGTCCGAATTTCCCGCCTTCTCCTCGGAGTTACTCTTTTTTCTCCTCCAGATTCCAATCGATTGACTTCCAATTGAAAACGTCCCTCTCCTAGACTTTCCTTTCTATACTCCTTTGCCTCTCGGCAATCTACTCTCCTGGTGTCTACTCACTATACTTTCGGTACTATAGTTCTTTGTTATCCTCGCCGCTTTAGTGTTCTATAAACATGTCGTTCTGGAGAGAAACTTTCCTTAATTTGCGTCATGCCGTCCCGAAGACCGTCCCCGGGGATCGCGCATGTCGCGCCCAATCGAAACGGTTCCTTACTTATTCCTCACAGAGTCCTCGGGTGACTGCCTCCAATCAGTACGCATTGCACACTAAGAGACCTGGGTTGACTGTGAGTCAACGGCGGTCATGGAACGGATTGAACCCAGAATACCGAAGCTTTTCGGCCACCGCGGGAGTCCAACATGGACACATCACACCTCCGAAGCCCGGGGAGGAGTAAGTCATGGCTTATCTATGAGGCTATCCCATGGAGTATGTGCTAACCACTTGCCTCGTTGCAGACTCAACATCTCGTTCATTGATAAGGATGGCGAGAAATACGACTTCCAAGTATCCGAGGGGGACAACTTGCTGGATATTGCGCAGGCCAATGATCTTGAAATGGAAGGTTCGCATCCCCTTGGGGCAGGGCGCAATGTTTAAGGCTGTTTACTGACTATGGTTTTCCCCGCGCTAGGAGCCTGCGGCGGTTCATGTGCCTGCTCGACCTGCCATGTCATCGTGGAGGACCCGGACGTGTTTGACAAGATGGAAGAACCATCCGACGACGAGAACGACATGCTGGATTTGGCATTCGGACTGACAGAGACTTCTCGGCTAGGATGTCAGGTTATCATGAGCAAGGAGCTTGACGGACTAGTTGTCCGTCTGCCCTCTATGACCCGCAACTTGCAGGCGAGCGACTTTGAGCCAAAGAAATAAACCCCACCAGGACATTGTGCCGTGATGTGGTGGTATCTGTTGGGGGGATTCAAGGCGCGTTCAAGCAATACAATGAAGCAACATTTTAGGACGACCGAGCAAATGTCGGAGGCTACTGGTTTTAAATGTATATTGTACTATTGGGTATTCTCATCTCCATTCTATTTTGCAAGAATCTGTAAATAGGAATAACTTTTAATCCAAACGTGCAATCAAACAAATAAAAGAAAATCCCGAACGCCTAAGAGATGCCTGGTTCTTAACATATACAGAATCTCCGTTCAAGCCTCCTCGATATTCAAAGGCTTGCCCTTCTTTCCACTAATCAGCTCCAGGAATCCTTGTTTGCTGACCTCATTGACGGCTTTCTCTCGTTCGCCAATACCGATGGTACCCTTCTTCCTCTCACCCTTGGCCGCTTCTTCTCCGCGCACTTGGGCTGCACGAACCGCATTGAAAAGCTTCACCACACCACGCTGAGCGATCTTCCGAAGACGCTTCTCTTCCTCCGCGACAGCGCCAGCCTCGCCTCGTTGGATTCCCAGAACATCGCGAATCCGACCGCGATCCAATTCTTCCTGCTTCTCGGCGCGCAGTTTGGCGCGTGCTTGCTTGTCCAATTTCTCGTCGGCAAAATCGGTGCTGGCTTGCGTGGCTATTTTACTGCGTGACAGAACAGGATCCGCCCGGACAGAGGAAGGTAATTTTGTCGCCAGAATCTTAGAGATGGAGGTAGAGAACGCCGAAGGATCGTTCCGTTTGGGGACAGCTCTGTGGTCCGTAGTTGATGTCGGCATAGACGCATCCGAGTCGTAATCATCATCCTCATCCTCAGCACCAGAAGAAGCGTCTGAGCCCGAAGCATCGTGCTTTTCATCCTTCTTATCATCGCTGTCAGCCGATTCGTCGCTGTCATCTTTGTCGCTGCTCTCTTCGTCCTTTTTGTTCTTTGAAGCAATTGAGGTTTTCGTCTGTTTCGTCTGTTTCTTCGGCTTCTTTACTTCGACCTCATCCTCATCGGAATCTGCCAAACTGACAGCTTTAAAATCGGTTGGTTCGTCATCTTCCGCTTCATCGGAACTGCTGTGGTATTCGCGCTGCTTCCTGAACTTCTTTTGAGGCCGACCAGTTTTGCCCTGCAGACCTTCCAATACCTTGCGCTTCTTTGCTGTAGTTGATAGAGGCATGATAATTAAGAATGTCAAATTTCAGCGGTGGTAATTTCTTCGTGTTGATATATAAATTGTTTGGTCATTTTTTTTTTTTTACTTTTTCTTGTAAGTCTCGAATATATTCAAAGGCGGAAGGGAAAATAATGTTGTTGATTGGCTGGCTGCCCGCTCCAGACTCTCCGCACTGGAAATGATTGAGATTGGTGGCCTCTCCGACATTCTACCTATCCATCAAGCATTCCCATAATTCTTTCTAATCAGCTAACTTCCGCACTCGCTGGTCCTTGTTGATTATACTGTGATATCTACTTTTTTATCCATTAACAGATTGCCCGCCATGGTCCTTCAGGATCTCGGGCGGCGTATCAACGCCGCCGTCAATGACCTAACTAGGTCCAACAATCTAGACGAGAAGGTTGGTGGCCAATATGTGCATACAATTTTCGAGGGGATTTCGTGCAATTAACGCCTTGTAGGCTTTTGATGACATGTTGAAAGAGATCTGCGCTGCACTATTATCAGCCGACGTAAACGTTCGTCTCGTCCAGTCACTCCGGAAATCTATCAAGTCCGGTGTCAACTTCGCCTCCCTGCCCCCCGCCGTCAATAAGAAGAGGTTGATCCAGAAAGCGTCTTCGACGAATTGGTTGCTCTGGTCAATCCACATGCAGAGCCGTTCCGACCCAAGAAGGGCCGGTCTAATGTGATTATGTTCGTTGGTTTACAGGGTGCCGGTAAGACGACAACCTGTACCAAGTTAGCTAGACATTATCAGATGCGAGGCTTCAAAACGGCCCTTGTCTGTGCGGATACCTTCCGTGCCGGTGCGTTCGATCAGTTGAAACAGAATGCGACAAAGGCCAAGATCCCTTATTATGGAAGTTTGACACAGACCGACCCCGCAGTGGTGGCGGCTGAGGGTGTGGCCAAGTTCAAGAAGGAGCGGTTTGAGATTATCATCGTGGATACCAGCGGTCGTCACAAGCAGGAGGAGGAACTTTTCACGGAAATGACCCAGATTCAGACTGCTGTAACCCCGGACCAGACTATCTTGGTTCTCGACAGTACGATTGGTCAGGCGGCTGAAGCTCAGTCGGCAGCCTTCAAGGCAACGGCTGATTTTGGTGCCATCATTATCACGAAGACGGACGGCCATGCTGCTGGAGGTGGTGCTATTTCCGCGGTAGCAGCTACACATACTCCCATCATCTTCCTCGGCACGGGTGAACATATGATGGATCTTGAACGGTTCGAGCCGAAAGCTTTCATCCAGAAGCTTCTGGGCATGGGTGATATGGCAGGATTGGTCGAACACGTTCAAGCCGTGACCAAGGACTCAGCAGCAGCCAAGGAGACGTACAAGCACATCGCTGAAGGTATTTATACGGTGCGCGATTTCCGAGAGAACATTTCCTCGATCATGAAAATGGGCCCCCTGTCAAAACTTTCTGGCATGATCCCTGGCTTGTCCAACCTCACTGCTGGGCTGGATGACGAAGATGGCTCGCTTAAACTCCGTCGCATGATCTACATCTTTGATAGTATGACAACAGCGGAGCTTGACAGTGATGGAAAGGTTTTCGTGGAGCAGCCCAGCCGTATGGTGCGCATCGCTTGTGGTAGCGGCACGACCGTGCGTGAGGTCGAGGACCTGCTGTCGCAGCACCGCATGATGGCGGGTATGGCCAAGCGCGTTGGTGGGCAGAAGAAGCAGATGCAACGAGCCCAGAACATGCTCAAGGGTGGCAACAAAGAACAACAGCTCGCCGCGATGCAGAAACGCATGGCCTCCATGGGCGGCGCAGGTGGCGCAGGTTTCCCTGGCATGCCCGGTATGGGCGATATGGCCAAGATGATGCAGATGCTTCAGGGACAAGGCGGCGGTGGTGGTCTGCCAGGCCTCGGAGGTATGGATCTACAGGGAATGATGAGTCAAATGAGCGGATTGATGGGCGGAGGAGGACGCGGTAGAGGACGGTGATTCCAACGTTGCTTCTTTTTCATGTCATGTCTCTTTTCTCTCTTGTATGTTTGTTACGTGGTGATACCGCTAAATGGGTCACGATTGATCGATTATACAGCATGTGGATGGTGTTGGGCGCGTATTGTTTTCATTGCCATGGTATAATTTTAACTTCTTCAACGAACGATACTCATGACATTTTACACGTCGATAGGAGGTTGCAATAGTGACGGTATTCTGTATATACTGTACATTAACATGTTTTCAGTGTGAATGGATACATTATCGCCAGGGAAATTTTGACACTATATGTTTTATCTATGCCGGTTCCATCTCCATATTCAAATTAGTCTCTCCGCCGTTCCTATTTTATCCAAAAGTTTAGAGATTTGATCCCTAACCTGGCTAATTAGCTGCCCCCCTGCATCCTCCACCTGACTGACCACGGCCCTGAGCTGGGTATCCCATCCAACTGTTTCACGATTGTCCTCAAGGACTTTACCTGGCAGGAATCGCGGGTGCCTGACAGAGGCAGCCGAGGCAACAACATGCTCATACCCGGGCAGTGGGACGCTGAGACTATATTTCCAGGCGACATCGTTGTCAACGTAGAGTGAGTAGGTAAGGACGGAACTGGGTACAATTTCCGTCTTGCCACTGGTGGTGAGTACGGTCTCATCGCGGATGTCGATATCGATTAATCCGTACTTGGTGTTACCGGTTGGGATGTATTTGACCGTGACATCTTCATTGTCGGTTTGATGGTAGGTCCGGATGGGCAAGTAGAACATGCTGAGCGGGCCAACACTGAACTCGTGTAGGCCTTCTCCGGCGGTATCGGACAGAAGTTCGTCGGGCGTGTAGTCCAATGTTGGATCGGGGAACCGAGTCGCCCCGAACTCGTGTCTGTCTCCGCTGAGCAGGATGATGCGAATTCCTAGCTCTCGCTCGGCGCGCCACATGGCCTCAAACACCGTGCGACGCTCATTCAGAAACCCACCCCATGTGTCGGTCGTACCGACGTGCCAGTTCTTGGTAAATGGAACGCTGGAGGCGACGATCTTCCAGCGCACTTCGGCTGGTTCAGGACGAGACAGATATGCAAGCAAGGACTGCAGTTGCGCCGAGCCGAGGATGGTAGAGTCCGGTTGGGCGGGCTCGGAGCGATAGGTGCGCGTGTCCAACATAAAAAATGACGCCGGACCGTTAATGAAAGAGAAATACGTTGTATTTTCTGGCTTGGCGAAAGGAGTGGCCGGGATCGGGGGGTTCACACTGACGTGGTAATGGATATAGGGGTCAGCCGCGGCCAGATAGGGAGCTGTATTGTTGCCCTTCGACCAGTCATTCTCAATCTCATGATCGTCTAGGGTGTGTAACCACGGCAGGTCGATAGCCGGGGCATCACCATGAGAATACCACGAAGGAGACGAATACACACGACGATATTCACTGCGATAGTGTGATACAGACGAGCCAAAGCGCTGTGGAACATCGATATAGATGAAGTCACCGAGGAACAACATAAATGTCGGCCGAAGCAAGGATGGCAGTTTGCTGACGGTCTCGGTCATCTTCTCAATCCCCTCAATACGCAAAGGAT
This sequence comes from Aspergillus nomiae NRRL 13137, assembly GCF_001204775.2. Lineage (NCBI taxonomy): Eukaryota > Fungi > Ascomycota > Eurotiomycetes > Eurotiales > Aspergillaceae > Aspergillus > Aspergillus nomiae. The sequence goes on from NW_015378101.1 coordinate 49,407, forward strand.
GAGATAGCGGGTTGTATGGGAAGTTTGGCTTCATGCAGCTAGACGTCAGAAAGCTAAGCCGGTTGGCAGATTTCGAGCCATGAAGAGGCGCGGTGACAAAAGAGCCCGTGCGATTGTTGGACAAAGAGTACCGATAGTGCGAGGACGGTTTCAAGTTCTTTAAAGTCACCGAAGCTGTGAAATCCGTCGATTCATCAAGTGCATATATAATGCCTTCTTCCACCCATTTCAAGGGATCCTCCTGCTCCACTTCTTGGTAGAAGACCACCAGGGGTAGTTGAGCGGAGTCCGGCTCTCGAACGAGTAAATTCGCTGTAGTTGGGGAGACATAGCCAATGCGAGAGAAGGCAACATCGTTTGCAGGATAGAAAACTACCCCTCGGAGTAGAAGGTCGGAAGCGAAGAGCGTAAGGACAATGTTAACCAGCACTGTCAGCCGTGTGACCAACGGCGAGCTGGGGGATGGGAGTCCCGTTAAAAGCGTCTTGAGAGCGCTATCCTTAGCTGGAGGCTCTGCAGACCCTACATACAGCCTCCTGTGAGCAAATCTAGAGTGATTAAGCAGTACAGGATAGGGATATATATACTCGAAGTGTTCTTGGAGCGTTTCAAGTCATGGGGGCGATTGGCGGTGTTCTCATCAGCCGACCGACTGAGCGAGAACAACGAAGACAAATACACCACTAGCGAGGTGAAGATTAGAGGTGGGAAATGATGACCGGGGATCTGCACACGAATGAGCACCCGTTATTTGTAATGGAACGAATTTGAACAAACATACCCAGCGAAGGAAGATGAAGGCGGCAAGCCTGAGTATCACGGAGCTCGTGGCTGCGGCAGCTCGCGGCAAGGACACCATAGCTTCGTGAGAACGGTTCAAGCGCGCTGTGAGATTTCTAGTGTTCCTTGGGCCATAAATTATTTACTCTCCGTCAGAGCTTTAGAGCAGAACCTCAGGTGACGTTCTGGAAGATAGAGAAGTGGACCTGAGAATGAAGAAGTCGGAGTTGCGGTGGAATGAATAGTGTTGGCGGTATGACGACATTGGACGATCCACCCATGTACCTTCAAAAGTAGGTACCAAGTACGCGCATAACACACTAGTAGTAGATCGTTTCCGCAGGTAGCAGTGTAAGTAATCTACTATCATTCTACATATCTCCGGTAATGAAAGAATGCAAACGGCTGCATATAATGTGATGGACAATCGTTTGTCTATTCTATGCTCTCGGGCGTAGGTCTCTATCGTTGTTGATTCCTCATACCTCGGAGAACGTTCAAACCGCTCGCCATAGGCCTTGATAAAAAGCCATGACCAAATCCTTCATATGCATGCTCAGCGACATCTCCGCAGCCCATTGCCAGGCTTCTCGCGCTCCCCGGGCTTGGAATTGAAGTATTCCCAGCCCATAACGCCGCCAAAGTTGGGGAACTGCTCTACTAGCTGGCCCAGTATAGGCCCGATGATCTCCCGAGGAACGTAGCCCTGCGACCCATTGCCAGGATTCGTCAAGAGTCCGTACACGACGCGTTGCGGCGACCATCCTTGCGCGACGATCGCCGCATACATACGAGGATCATCCGCTGGGCCCCAGCCGTTGTAGAACTGTGTATTATACCAACTAATCTTCGATGCCCGTTGCCGCTCAAGCTCTCGGTAGTCGAACCCGGAAAGATTACCAATCCCTAGAAGCGCCGCTGCTACCGGGGCCAACGTTATAATGAAGCTGTCTCCCAGGTCCGATTTGAGTCGATCGATCAGTCTAATGATACCTGAAAGCGACATCTCTTCTTCCACGTCTAGATCCAGCCCTTCCAGTTGATGACGCCGAATCATGGCTAGGAGAGGCAGGTAGTACCGTTCGAATTTGTCCTGATCACCGTCCAGACAGCGGAAGGAACCTTGTGCTGCTCCTCCCAGCATTCCCATGACGCGCACCCCTCTCTGCTTCAGGAGAGGCACCTCTTCCCACAGCTCGTCGTACATGCTATGGTGGGGAGGATCATCGTTGAGCGTAATATGACCCGGTTCGGCATTTAGGTGAAAGGCGGCAATGATGAGGTGCGTGATACCAGTGTTGTTCTGCACCAACGGTAGCGCGGACACATATTGGCCTCGATCCGGACGGAGTGTCTGGTGATAGCATATCACCCGGCATCGGTCGACTTGCGCAGGTACGGGAGGCATCGTCTCTTAGCTTGGAATGGAGGATGGACCTAACTTGGGGTGTGCTGCACTAGTCAGGACCAAGTCCAGCATTTCGATGAGGAGCAACAGCGGGGTAGAGAGATTACAAACGGTCTCTGGGGGGCCGCAGCTTAGCCGTCAGGTTCTCTCATTGCTTCGCGACCGGTATGGACAGAAGACCAGTCCGAACGCACCTCAGGGGGTCAATGTTTGGAGAGAGAATCAGAGGACGGAAATCAGCCATGATTACAAGAACTTTAGTACCGTCTTAAATCCACTCTGGGGTTGGTCTTGGTAAGGGTGTCTCTTTACAATACGGTAATTCTGGTAAATTGTATTGATTACTCCATGCTCCGTTTGTACATACTCCGTCCGTACTCTGTACAGTACATCTAAGATCGAGCTTCACTCTACGCTAAACCTAATATGGAGCATAATAAACATGGACCTCCAGAGATGGAAGCCTGAGGAATCCGGCCCCGACCCGAGTTCCTTGTATCGCCGGTCCAGGCGCGTCCGTTACATCGACATACGTATGTACTCTATCTGGTGGTTATCGTTATCAAAGTCCACGCACGATATACATGACACAATTCACCCCATCTGCAGGACCAATAATGTCGCCCTAACCAAGTCATTTTAACTCCTAGCATTCACTTATACCCCGACCGCGACAACCCTCATCATGGACACAACCTCTCACGATACAGTGGGCGCGTCCACCCTCGCAACGCCGCTCTTCATGCCTTCCTCCCCTCCGAGCGGAAACCATAGCCCTGAGGGATCCCCTCAGCGTGCGCGAAGCCCAATTTCCCGTCGCGCCGGCGACGATATCGGCGACGCGCGCTCGCCCACCGGCTCGCCGCCATCCTCCCGCGCATCATCGCTTGATCGCGCTGCGAAGGAACTTGACGCCCGCCTGGCAGATTACACGCTTGATTTTGACCAATTCCCCAGCGGTCAGCTAGGTCTGGATGAGCGGAACGACGAACCGTTCGGGGAATCGAAGCTCCCTCATGAGGACCAATTGTCGGATGTGGGCGGACCCGAGGATTTCACGGCCAACCTAGAGAAATATCTCATGGGCGACGACGACGACACCTTTGATCATAAGGATTTAGGAGAAGTGGAGGAAGAAGAAGAACCGGCACTGGAGGAGCAGGAGCCACCGCGACCGCAGTCTCCAGAGCAAAAACAGCAGGAACAGCAGCAGAGCTCTCAACTGCAGCAGCCCGCTGTGGAGGACGAGGCAGAGCTTGGCGAGTACAGCGAATTTGCTCCCGTTGATATGTCTACGCCGTCGCATTTGTTGCGTAGGGTCAATGCATTTTCGAAGGAGGTGACGCAGCTGGAGAACATCGAGGAAGATCCAGATGATGAGCCAGATACGGTGAGGACACCGTCGGTTCGCAGACATAAGCCAACTTCCAGTACAGACCAGACGGATATGAAAGATGATTTGCTCAGACAGATTGCGGAGTTGAAACAGGCAGTTCAAGAAAGAGATGAACAACTTGAAAGGAATCACAGACGGGTCTTGGAGGCTGCTTCCGCTGGAGAGCAGATTAAACATCTGCAAGCAGAACTACAGAAGAAGACAGCTCTGCTGGATGAGGCCTATGCAAACCGGAACGATGACTCGCTCCTGCGTGAGCAAATTCAGCTACTTCAAAAACAAAATGAAGAGAAGGAGTCTCTTGTTATGAGGGCCTCGGTCAATGAAATCGGAATTAGTGCACTCCAGGAACAGATTGCAGAACTGCGAAAAGAGTTCCGAGACCGACTGGCGCCTACAGATATAGACTCCGAGAGACTAGAGACGATCGCGAATTTGCGCCAGCAATTAAATCTAGCCCAGGAGCAACTCAAAAAACGAGACGCTACGCTAGACGAGACTCTCGCCAGACTTAATGAAGTTACAACAGCCAAGGAGCTGCAACTGCGTGAGAAGAATACCGAAACTGATGGACTGAAGGCCCAAATTGATGATCACCTTCTGGAAATTCAGAAGCTTGAAGCGGAAGTAGACCGCGCAAATCGTGAATATCGGACCCTGGAGGATAGGATTGCCACGCTTGAGATCAGAAATCGCCCACTAGAGGAGAAGAATAGCACACTGGAAGCCGATCTAAGTCGTGCGCAGTCGCAAGTGACCGCGCAGGAGAACGCTCTCAAAGCGATGGCCGCGGATCTCCCCTGGGAGACGGGCCGCAACACATACGAAGATATTCTGGAGCTGATCAATTCCATGCCGATTCGCTCTGAAGCCGTTCCGAAAGGCAGCGACTCGGGTGAGCTAGAGCTAGAACAACTACGTGAGGAATTAACAAAGCTACAAACTGAACAGGAACAAGCAATATCAACGCGAAAGGCGCTAGAGACCCAATTAAAGCGGTCCCAAGAACAAGCCGCAGAGGCCCAATCTCTCATTAACTCGATTGAAGGGGAGAACACCCGTTTGTCGAAACGAGCAGAAGAACTCAAATCCAACTTGGACAAGGCCGGTCGTGAACTAAACGAGCTGAGAGATGAGTACTCCGAAGCCCAGGATACAATCCAGCGCCTGCAGGAAGAAAAGAACACGCAACAACCCAGCCCTCCACCCTCCCCTCCAACAACCCGTCAAAAAGAAACTGCCCTGGAAGAAACCCACCAGGCACAACTACGAAGCCTCCAAACCGCCCATGCCACCGCCATTTCTAATCTACGTGCCTCCCACGCCGACTCGATCCGTAAATTAAGAAATCTCCTAGGTACCGCCGAAAAGCGCGAGACAAAACTCAAGTCCGAGCTTCAGTCCCTGCGCACCTCACGCTCCACACAGGAGAACGAGATAGACTCTCTCCGCGCAGAGATCAAGGAACTCGAAACAATTATCAAAGTCAAAGACGAAACAGCCGCAGCACTTGATAGGAAAATCGCTCGGTCCGTCGAGAGCCGCGAGAAAGTGTGGGCAGACCGTGTTGATTCTGCCCTCCGTCAACGCGACCAATTCGGCAAAGCTTTTCTGTATACTGTGGGCCAGAAAGAGCTTGGAGAGAATAAAGTGAACTTCGATGATAAGGGCCGGCCGACACAGCCGTACCAGTATGCGTACGTGAAGAAGAATGGAAGGAAGAAGGCATAAACGGAATCGGCGTGGCGCTTTGTTTTAGGTGGTTTCTGGTTGTATCTTTCGGAGTTCCCGGTCCTGGGATTGTGTATGGGATATCTATAAATTTGCTGGTTTCTCTATTGTACAAGAGGGCTTTCTCTGGGGTTTGGCTTCGGGGACATTAACTTTGAGTGGTGTAATTTAGGGTCAATCGAATGAATGGATCAATTCTTGTTACTATGTTCATCTTCTCTTTCGTCATATGAATCTCGTGGGTTTATATGACCAACCAAAAGAAAAAGCCCCAAGCACACAAGAGGTGAGGAATGTATGGTTTTACGGTTCTATCTCGCCCTTATATTATGAATCCGTTAGACATGGCCGAAGGCATTACAAGATGGCGAAACCACGAGCAAGGTCAGAATTAATTTCATAAACTCTCATCCTAATATTCATCAACTTCGAATAAACTAATACATGAACACTTAATATCGATATATTGCTAGTATTTAGACAGGAGAAAAGAAAGTAGCCCACTCAAAAGACATAAGATTAACAAGTTCGTGTCCCTATCACTTTGTTTTCACGAGGTATGCCAGTAAGAACCCCTCTGCCTTCTTTTGGCTTTAGCCTGACCTGCAGGCTGTGTTATCTATCATAATGCAGCCATACTTGTACGATGGGCACCACGATATGTGTTGGCATTAGGAATAATGTCCCGAGTTTCATCCACCGATGCGCCTGATTCTCGGATGCTGTCCAGAGCTCCTGCAGGCCCGAGTCCACCGCATGTAGTGCTGCGTGGCCTTCGCGTGCTGGGATAGTGAATTTCGATATCGCTCCTTCGAGACTGTGAGGACATGCGACGTGGTTCGTACCGGCCACGGTAGTTGTACCGGCTATGCGGTTGATGATAACTTCTGGTATGGCGGGGTACGTGCGATTGCTCGAATTGATAATGCCGACTTTGTCGTCGTTCCTTAGGTCCCCGGTTATGATGCATATGATTATCAGGCTCCACCACGGAGGCTCTGTGGCTGGCAACTCTATTAACAGGGTGCCACGCCAATGGGTTTGGTGGGACGATTGTATAACTCGGTCGGTGGCGATGGATGGTGCGAGGAATCGGTGCAGTATGAGTTGTGTTAGATCTCTGTACCTTGAAAGGCGCAGGTAGCACGACCTCGGGTGCATCAGATGAGTTCGAGGAGGTTGGTCGAGTCTGGGTGCTTGTAGGAGGAGCTTGACTATTTGGTGGCCTTCGGGTTTCAGAATCGACTGGTGCAGAAGCCACCTCCTCTTTCTCCTCGACATAAGCGAGGTTCTGCTCGGAATAACAGGTATTATTCAGTATCACGTTTCCTGTTTGCTTTTCAACATCTCGAGAGGTATTAGAATGGGCGAGAGCGCGAATTTGCGGATCCGCTGATAAAGGCAATGATAGGGGGAACGCTTTTGGAAGATATTTGCGAAGCGACGACAAGGAAGACTTTTGTCTTTGATGACTGGAAATCGATGGGTCTTCTTGACCACTGGGTAATTCTGCAATGGGAGTTTGCAGGCGTCGTTCGCTTATAGCTCCTGAGGTTCCAAAAGTAGGTGTACGTGAGATTGAATGTATATTGGTGTTACTTAGGGTACCGTTGTGTGTCAACGTCGAACCTGAGAATGTTCGGGCATTCTCCGATATAGGGCTCACGTCCGGATTCAATGGCAGCTTTTGATGAATCGTTAGAGGGTATTGGAGATTGGGCACGGTAGGTTTGTCGAATGCATGATCGGTGGACGATGGCCAATATGGGTCTCGAGTGCCGTAGGTCGTGTTGGGCCCGGGACAAAGATAGAGAATGCCATCTTTTAAAGTATCGCTTTCAAGGCTTGAGTTCGAGAAGATACTTTCATCACAGACTGATGACTGCTTTTTGTATACGCCCATGATTGACACATCATATGGACGCTCGCAGAGCTCTCTCGAACAGAAGTATAGACAAGTAGTAATGCTAGTAAGAAGATTTAGCAAGGGGCATCAGTAAATACACTAGTCTCATCACTTACAACGATATTATTGAGACTATGACCGCAGCCCGATGAAGAGCGCAGCTGACGCCAGTATTCCAAAAGCTACCCTTGGCAGTTTCAGGGAGGCAGGATGCCTGCTGTGAGATCACTACTAGGCCTGCCACACTAGCCGCTAGCCATATAATAACTGTCACTCGCAGGAGATAAGTGCAGGCGGCACGCAGCATTGTCTTCTGGCCTCCAAAGCCTGGGACTTTGTTATACTGCCATGCGAGAAGGCTATGAAGAACGACAAGTGGCACAGTGAGAAAAGACTGGAAATAATAGTCAGTAACATATGGGCGGACTTCTTTGGGGGGTGCACTGACAGCTACTAGAGCAAGGATCAAGCTCGGCGTCATTTTTCGGTCGACACGTCCATTTCCATAGAGATAGAGTACAAGAGCCCACTCAATGACGGATTCCAGAAGCAAGACATAGAGAGAGATAAAAATGGCGACCTTTGTCCAAGACCCTCCTCTTCTCGAGGCAATCTGCCCATTGGTCATGGTGAATTTCGCCGGTTTAACAAATGAAGCAAGCTGTGTCACAGCCCCCGCAAGTGTACCCGATGAGCATCCACGGTAAAGGATGACGGAGTGTGTATGAACAGTCAGGGCTACTTGAGAAGGAAGATAAAAGCTAAGAGCAGGAAGGATGATTCCGAATCGATAGTATTGGATGTTCCTCTTTCTGAGGCTGCAATTGTATGTATCTCTAGAAATACGAAGCAAAAGTGAAGGGTCCCTCAGAGACTAAATGCGAAAATAATCCATGACTTGGGCGCGTCAACGCGGATAAAGTGTGTCAGTATGAGGGGTTGGAATGCATTGGCAGGAGGCCTGGAACAGAGAACATGCAGAAGGCGAAATAGTAGGGCCTGCATCTTGCCTGGGACGTCATTCCGAGGAATGTAAACTAGACAGCCTTTTTTACCTCAGCATTAACATTGACGGTATCAGGGGTGTCAGCAAAGTCAATCATTGATCCCTATCTGTACAAAAGACGTTAGTCATCATGTTTTCATAGAATCAAGTATCGGACTATCCCATCGACACTATTCATCTTCCTTGAACTGGGTTACGGGGCGCATTCCAAGGGGCGATCGATCGCGTGGCGTTGGCACGATTAGGACTGTTGAGATACAAGAGAAAGATTATTGAGACATCTACATTGCTAGAATGTAGGAGAATCAATAGCTTGGAATATTGGTATCGTGGGATGTAAATGTTCCAGGGAGAAGGGCTTTTGCAATGAAGGGAGGCGGGAGGGTTAAAAAAGTATAGAGGAGAGTCGTGACAAGGGAGAGTGTGTGACTCCACGTGATCCAGAAACCCCCTCCAAGAGACACGCCCAACATACAGGGCGTCTCCTTCATAGGATGGACTATGTGGCGATGGCTACTTCAGATCTGTTGATGTCTTGCATCTAAGTATGAAGGGTGCAATAGACGCGAGAATATCCATGGGTCTTTCTCGAGTCGTACTAAATCCATTGGTAGACCCGGGCCGTGTCCATGAAACCAAGATTATCTAGAGATACAGTTTGAGACACACTTCAGAAAGTTATGGGACGATTGCGAACAGCTGGTCTCACGAGGGAATTAAGGGATATTGCTCGATGTTCTCTCTCACATTCAATACAGACACCTGTCTACACAATACATCTATTCGCACTGGTAGACGCAAGCCATATTAGACCTCCGTGGCTTGTATTTGCATAACCCCATTCCCCGGTGCTTTATTGTTCGACAATACGCCAACAGCTGCTGTGCTTTCGAGGTTTTCCACGCACCCATCAGCCTTCCGGGTCTTTAGTCGACGGACCAAGGGGTCGATCAATAGCCAACGCCCCTGCTGTTCGCGATACCGCATCATCACGAACCACACAATAACAACAAGCCAGTAGAGATTATATGAGATGACCGAACCATAGGTGGCAGAGTTTTGCCATCCAAGGATGGCATTGAAGATTCCCCATCCCCCGCCGCCATTCACCAAAGGACTGCAGCAATTCACATGCCACACGCTTTGTCGGATGTCATATGATCCAGGACCAGCTCCTGTTTCCGAGGCATCGCCACCGATGAGGTTGCTCCAAGTGTTGTTCTCCAAGAACCAGACGCCTCGGGACAGGAGTCCAGCAGCGACCAGGTAAAGCAGACATGTCGAGATGACCATGAATATTTGAAGTGAGGTTTGGTTCCCGCCCCTATGACACATCGCGAAGACTACGATTAGCATTGGGGTTCAATTTCAATGTCATCCGTATTATTAACACACTCACCGATAAATGATATAACCAACCACCACACCAGCCAGGATTCCCGTGAATACAGGTAGAGGGAACGCGCTTGCGGGGAAGCTGAGACTAACACCTCCGATAAACACCACTGCCTCCAGACCCTCCCGAAGCACTGTGATAAAGGGTAGGATAAACATGAAGTACTTCTGTGACCACTGCTTGATCTTTTCTTTCATTCTCCCTTGAGGTTGAGGCTTTGCCTCTAATGCCTGGGCCAGCTTGACACGCCATTTCTCCTGCAATTTATTCACCCGCAGAAGGGCTGCGCCCATGACCGTGATGATGACGGCGGCGACTAAAGCAAAGATACCTTCCCATAGATCCTCTGTACTGGCAAAATGATCCTTGCCATACCCGTAGAAGGCCCCAATCATGCCACCTCCAATACAGAGGCATATAAATAGCCCGACGGCAACTCCCCACCATACCTACTGGTTGTCAACACTATCTCTATATGGTGGGAACGGAGTGAGAAGAGGGCAGTCACCTGTTTGATCAGCTTTTTGCGAGTAACGGCATCAGTGTCTGACCCCAGTGTCTGCTTGATAAAGGCAAGCAATACAGAAACGATGATGCTGGTCTCAACACATTCTCGAAAGCAGATGAAGAATACTTCGGCAAGTTAGTCAAACTAAGCATTCCCTTCCTAACAGACGGGCCATAGCAAGAAATAACACATACTAGGAACTGCAAATACATCGGTTGTCATGTTGAGTAGAAGATAGGGGATTCAGAAGGGAATAAGAGAGGGCTACAGATGTACTCCGTACAGGAGTCCAGAAAAAAAAATAAATAAAACAACGGCACAACAAGTGATAAATAAAAATATAAAGATATTATGGTGAGACGGGGGGCGGCGTAAGAAAAGAACTTAAGCCACCACCGGCATAAATCGGGGAGAGATTATCTGATTGATTGATTAAAAGATAAAAAAATTATAAAAGTCAAAATCATGATGTGAACTTGTGACTGAAAGAACCGCGTCAAAAAACATGGTGCCAGCGACAGAGAGATCGCTCAACCCCCACTGTTTGCTCGACCATAGGTTAGAATCCTCGTATCATTACCGAATGTAAGTGCAAAGGCAAATTTTCATCTCGTTTAGATGTCCCTATTGGTCATGAGGGGGAGATATGGCCTGAGGACAGGATCAGATAAAGTGGGATCAGCAAGAATCTGGACCCTTTAGCAGTTACTAGTTTACGAGGGAGCAAGGGTTAAGCTTCCGCTAAGCCGTGTCCGATAATCACTTGGCTTTCCATTGACTCTTGAGTGGCCCCATTTGAGGTGGAGGAGGAAGGAAAGACACTAAGACGACTCGGGATAATATGCGCTCAGGGTTCCATGGACCATTCATTTATTACCAGTGATCATCCCTGCGTATGAGGGTTGACCATGCTCCCCGGGACCATCCCACTACCAGGTGCCCACACAGTTGGGATAAAATACGAGAGAGATTTCAAACGGAGGAGAGGAGCCTCCGTTTTTTTCTCTCTTATTCCTTATTCCTAACTGCTTGCGAGCATTCCATCTCCCAAGTGCGTGCGCTGTTTGCTCCCTTATCATGGCACTAGGGCTTTTCTGGTTGGTGGGTTTCCTTGTCCACATTCTCTCAGTGAGTGCCGAGACCCTCAATTATGAATGGAACATCACTTGGGTATCGGCCAATCCAGATGGCTTGCAAGAACGTCTTGTGATTGGTATTAATGGCCAATGGCCCCTTCCGGTGCTCAATTTCACCCTCGGCGATCGAGTGATTGCAAAGGTATACAATGCTTTGGGCAATGAATCTACCAGCATACATTGGCATGGCTTTTTCCAGAATGGAACCACCCATATGGATGGTGCTCCGAGTATAACACAGTGTGACATTGCCCCGGGGTCCACATTCGTTTACAACTTCACTGTGAGTCGCTTTAATTGTACAAGCTGTTGTGAGCCCTCGGTTTGACTGGAGGCGCAGGTAAATCAAACGGGCACCTATTGGTACCACTCACATGCTCGAGGCCAGTACCCAGATGGCCTACGGCAGGCGCTAGTGATCAAGGGTCCTGATGAGCCGTATTCTGACCAGTATGATGAGGAGCGTGTGATTACTCTATCAGAGTGGTATCATGACCCCATGCCGACCCTGCTGAAGCAGTTTATCAGTGTTACAAATCCTACTGGAGCAGAGCCTGTCCCAAAGTCTGCACTCATGAATGATACTCAGAACTTGACCGTAGCTGTTGAGCCAGGGAAGACTTACCTATTTCGTTTAGTCAATGTGGCGGCCTTCGCAAGCCAGTATTTCTGGATTGAGGACCATACCATGAAAATTGTGGAGGTCGATGGCGTATGGACTGAACCAGCTGAAGCCAGTATGATCTATATTACAGCAGCGCAACGCTACAGTTTCTTGGTGACAATGAAAAATGACACAAGCAAGAACTACGCTATGGTGGGAAGTATGGACACGGTAGGGCTCAATTCATTCATTTTTTCATTCATTACTCAGGTTCTTATCACTTGGTAGGACCTCTTCGATGCACTCCCTCCGACTCTGAACTACAACGTTACGGGATGGCTAGTCTACGACGACAAGGCTGAAAAACCGGGTCCGGCTGATATTTCATCATTCGATCCATACGATGACTTCGGACTTGTCCCTGCCGATGGTGAGAAACTATTGGGTGACCCTGACTACACAGTCACTCTCGATCTTTCCATGGATAATCTGGGAGACGGTGCTAATTAGTAATTATACAATCACTCCATATAATTAGTCACTTTTCATTCTCTAACGAGGTACAGTGCCTTCTTCAATGGTATAACATATGTTATGCCTAAAGTGCCAACGCTTTACACGGCTTTATCCACCGGGTCAGCTGCCACAAATTCCACTGTATACGGTTACAATACCAACGCCTTCATCCTGAATAAAGGCGATATCATTGACCTTGTCCTGAACAACGACGACACGGGAAAACATCCTTTCCATCTTCATGGTCATAATTTCCAAGTCGTCGCTCGCAGCGATGAAGACGTAGGTCACTATGATGCCAACAACCATCCTGCTTTCCCGTCAGTCCCGATGCGAAGGGATACTATATACGTGAAGCCGACAGGACACTTTGTCATCCGATTCCGAGCGGATAATCCAGGTGACTTCCGATTCCCATTTAAATTCGCCAGCTGATAGCTAATCGCTGACAGGTGTATGGATCTTTCACTGTCACATCGAATGGCACATGGACGCCGGCCTTGCGGTTGTCCTGATTGAAGCGCCATTAGATCTGCAACAGACACTTACAATTCCAGACGACCACTGGCAGGCATGCGATGCAAGTAATACCTTGAAAGAGGGCAATGCAGCAGGAAACACAAAAGACTTTTACGATCTGACTGGGGCGAACACCTCGGTTCCTCCACTGCCCGCCGGGTTTACTGCGCGAGGCATTGTGGCCTTGGTTTTCAGCTGCATTGCCGCAATTCTAGGTTTAATAAGTATTGTCTGGTATGTGTATTTTCCATATTATATTTTCTCAAGCCTTTGTATCGGCGTTCTTTCACTTGTCGTCTTTCATGGAGTAGCTGCTGTGTACTGACGGGTATACTAGGTATGGCATGGCACCGATTACAGTAAAACAATCGCCAACCGATGAGACGAGGGAAGAAAATAGTAATTAAATAAACTATATATCAAGTATGATTGAGATTTCGATTACTGCATCCATTATACTGTAGTTCACATATCAACTACACTTAGAGAGGCACAGACCGAGCGTATGTAATTTACTTTTTATCTCTTTTGACCTAAACAATATGAATAATAGTGTCATAGCCATGGACATTGGCTCTCTGGTTTACCCAAGCGGGAGAACCTAGTTTACACAGCAGCAATACACTCAATCTCCACATCCGTATTCAAGGGTAGGGTCTTAACTGCCACACATCTACTAAGGTGTCAGCAACAAGAACTTTGCTAATAGATTCCCAGTTTACATAAGAACCACAGAGGTCAAGATAGCAAGAGGAGACTTACGTCCGACAAGGCTTTACATCACCCCAGTACTGCATATAGACGGAATTCATCTCGGCAAAGTTATCCATATCAGACAAGAACACATTCACCTTGAGGACCTTCGTGATATCGCTACCTGCGGCCTCGAGAACATGGGAAAGGTTCTTGATACATTGGTGCTGGTGTCGCTCAGTAGTCTACTCTGATATCATGTAGGTGAATATTATGGGGACGCTAGGTACATACAGTGTGAGCTTTGATGTCCCCATCAACGATCTTGCCGGTTTCTGGGTCCATAGCGACTGCGCCGGAGCAATAAACGACACCATTAGAGACGATAGCTTGAGAGTAGATACCGGGGAGGGGCTTGGGGGCTTTGTCGGTCAGGATCGGAGTTTTGGTGGCCATGTTGATATAGGGTTTTGAAGGTTTAATGGGTTAAACTGATACGTAGTTGAGGAGAACGGGAGATAATGATAGAGAAGAGAGAAAAGAAGAATCAATTATATAGGTGAGGTAGCAAATTGCTCGGGGGCTCAATACTACATGTTGCTACCTCGACTATGGAGTAGTTGATTAAATACTAGTAGGTATACATACGATTTTACGCATGCGGGGAAAGTAACGATATACTCCATCCTCCACCCCCACGTCGACTTCGTGTGCCAATGACATACCAACCAACCCCACTTCACCTCGATTCCCTCCACCATCAGTGGCTGAAAATGCCGAGAATCCTTCAGATCGCTAAGTATCCTATTCATGATCGTGAGAATGCACGCATCTTCAAGGGCCCAAACTCAATCCCTATCAGGATATTGGCATGGAAACCCCCACGTCCCTTGCGTCGGAATGAAACCGTTAATTCTGGAATGTAACGATCTGCATGAGGAGGTGCGGAGGCTGATACGTAAGAAGGTAAACAAAAGGGCGCCGAATTTCCACTGACTCAGAAATCCGTTCACTCTGAAGTTGCACCCCCAGCGGCACAATACTAAGCTACATACACAATATGTCAATCTCGACGCTTCAGCCCCCTTACCCTCTCCATCCTTCTGTGAAGGACCTCTTGGATCCCGAATATATTTCCTTCTATAACAAGTATGTCATCAACCAGCAGCAAGTCCATCTCCAACCCGTCGAAGCCTCCCGAACAAGCGGGGTTCTAATCCCCGGCGGGGGTCCGCTCCTCGAGGTCGGAAAGACAGAGGATATCACGATCAAGCGACGCGCGACAGAAGGTCCAGAAATCCTGTTGCGTGCATTCACCCCAGCTGGGGAGACACCAAACGGAGGGTGGCCAGTGATGCTGTATTTCCATGGAGGCGGATGGGTTTTGGGTAATATCAACACGGAGAATCCGGTTTGCACAAATCTATGCGTGAGGGGAAACTGCGTTGTAGTCACGGTTGATTACAGGTATATATATATACACCAAGCTCACTATCGTATCTCGTACTGGGCCTGAATTACTCGTGCTAATAATGCAAGTAGACTCGCCCCAGAGAATCCCTTTCCCGCAGCCGTCCATGACTGTTGGGAATCTCTTCTCTGGCTGATTTCTGACGGGCCCTCACGACTCTCTATTAACACATCTAAAATGGCGACCGGTGGCTCCTCGGCGGGCGGAAATCTAGCCTCAATCATCACCCACAAGGCCCTGACGCTTTCCCCACCCGTCCATTTCCTCGCCCAGCTCCTCTCTGTTCCAGTGACAGATAACACAGCAACGGTTGAGAACAACGAATCCTACAGACTGTACGAGCACACGCCGGCCCTTCCAGCTGCCAAAATGATCTGGTACCGCGATCACTATCTACCCAATCATGGGGATCGCACCAATCCCGAAGCAAGCCCGTTGTTCTACGAGGGCGATTGGTCGAAGCTGCCGAGGGCATTGGTCATGGTCGGCGAGTTGGATGTGCTCCGAGTGGAGGGAGAGCAGTATGCGGAGAAACTGAAGAAAGCTGGGGTCACGGTGGATTTACAGGTGATGAAAGGCATGCCGCATCCATTCTTGGCGATGGATAAGGCGCTAAAAGAAGGGAAGAGATCGATTACTTTGATGTGTGACCTGTTGAAAGAGGTTTTTTGGTCTTAGTTGCATATTCTAGAGTAAATGTACATCGGGCACTGCATTTGCAATCGATGGAACTAGCATCCACAAAACACATCCTCTCCGTAATTCTAAAGGATATACATTACTATAGAGCTACTGGAGCTATCGCTTTCTCAGCATACCGAGCTCCATCAAGTTCGCTCATAAGAAGAAGGACAAAATAGTTGAACCGAAATGAAAATAATAGAATTCCGCCAGTTATTACTCCTAAATCCTGAGGCATCAGACGGGCAGCTCTACCTATCATTAGCAGCTCCCAAGTAAAGAACTAGTTATCAACATTTCTGGAATCGTTCCCTTTCGAATACTGCTTGTATTATCACGCATTGGAGGTCAGCTTCTATGAATACTATAGGCGCTAATCCGGTGAGCAGAGCTCGTGGCATCGAGCCCCAAATTCATCGCATAATATTCAGAGGATACGTATTAGAAAAACTGCCCAGAATTCGCAGATAATCGCAATCTAAATTCGTCGCCGAGAAGCTTGGAATGTCTCATGTGCGCCAGGTCCCTCTGTAATCCTTACAAAGCTTCGTAGTTCGTTTGATATAGAAACTAACGCCTCGACAGCCTCATGAGGTTACCAAGAGACGGGTGGTTATATTCCTATGTTCAGATCTAGACTGTCGAGTTGACTCCATGGGCTTTCAGACTATGTCTCCCAGATTCTCTATATACTTGACGTAGGCTGAAGTTCAGTTTTATACTTCACCAGTAATAGTGGTGAACCGGAGAATATTCTTGTAGAATCTTCACTTGATCGGGCTTT
The DNA here is from genome assembly GCF_001204775.2 of Aspergillus nomiae NRRL 13137. Lineage (NCBI taxonomy): Eukaryota > Fungi > Ascomycota > Eurotiomycetes > Eurotiales > Aspergillaceae > Aspergillus > Aspergillus nomiae. Next base: position 65,942 of record NW_015378101.1, read on the forward strand.
TCTACCTTACAAAAAGGAAAGAAAAATGGAAAATAAAGGAAAGGGGTTAGAGAATCAAACTGACTCACTGTATTTATTGAGTTTCCTTTGGTTTGCAAGATACAATTTTGAACACCTCAACCCAAGCAATAGAGAAATGAAGGATGAGAGCCCGTTCAAGCATAATGTGGTGAACAACAGAAATTAGTACACACAAAGGAACCAAAGTGCAAAGGGCAAGTGAACTTCTTTCCCATCAAATCGAGTGCGCCTCCCCCCGAAGATAGCTACTAGTGTGGTCCTGGTCCGCTGAAATCATCCCCTTTCCATGTCATAATGCCGAATAAAGCCGATGAGGAATAAATTGATTTCGGGAGGAGAATGATAACTCATATGAATATATCGTTATGCAACGCACGTTTCTCACAATATACGTTTAAATCGTAGATTACGGAAGGGTTAGACAAACACTGTTTCGAATGATAGGGCATTACAAAAGCCACATCTTACTACTAGATGCAGTCTATTCCCTTTAACCGAACTGATTCTATTAAATCAGGCTGTGATCCACCGAGGTTAGATTACCATTGCCTAAATCGGCAAGGTGCTATAGAAGCATTGTTGCATTAATGAGACCGGTGAGGCTCTTCGACGGAGAACAATGGATTATGGAACCCACGGCCAGACGAAACTAATCTCTACTAGGTTGGGGAGTGGAAACTTATGATAGTCTCTCCAATGTCGTCTACCTCAGCGGTTAAGCCTTCACATTCCTACTTTGTGGGCTCATTGTTTGTTTCTCAAATACGAACGGTGGGCTCGTTCATACCTCCACCATCTCCTCCACTAGTGAACCCCCTTTTCCCAATGGACCAGTGTGCTAATGGAGTGGAAATTTCGGTCATTCGAGTCGGACTAAGGAAGTCAATGAACGCCTCTTTTTGCTCCTAGTCGATAGCGTGAGGCAAAGAAACCGGATAGCGGATGTAACCTTTCCCACCTTTAAGATAACCCGTTTATCAGTAGTCCCAGCTACGCTTTGATATATGTTTATATACTAAAATCAGACTGTGGCTGTCTTTATGGCACTATGCCAACCATATTTGGTTGTTGTGTCAGGTACGCTTGGCAGATAAACAGTGTAGATTCTGTCGATCTCGATGATCCGGTCGTGGTTCCGGACAAGGACTGGCAATCAATTGACTCTCATGAAGTTAGCCTCGATGCTAAGTTTTTTTTCTGCCCCCCACGGCACCAATAGGGGATTTATTTGAACTTATGAAAACTGGGTTGGCATGCCACCTGACATCAGCCCAGGGCAAGAATCTGGTCATGTTGATTGGAGTGCCTGAGGAGTGGGGAGAAGTCCCGGTGGTCGACTAGGCCCGATCAGGCGAGTGCCAACTATCCGCTAGACTAGTTTCAGTATGACCCATGGAACCTCAGGCTCTTTACCTGCCACTAGTAGTTAGTCTACTGTAGCTTCGCCTACTGTCCTCCGGAGTAGGTCCGTGATACACCATCATGGTCAATGAATACCGGGCCGAACTTCCCTGCCACTGCAACTCAACGTCTGTCTTGCCACTACTAGTCCTGTACGAACTACTTTTACTACTACTCGAATGTATCCAACCATGTGGCCACAGGGTGCACGCATCACTGATCTCTTTCATTTCATATCATGTTACGATTAGTAAAAGTGTTCCTTAACTATCTCCCGCAGCTCTAGATCTTTTCAAGGAGAGATGTCAGTTCCACTCCGTTGTATGCCTGGTTTGGCCCCTCGTCTGCCTAATGTAGGCCCGATGACTGACCGGCCTTAGAAAATTTAGTCCCTGTCAATGCGGCTCTTCAGCGGAACTATGACCGTCCCCTCGAATCAACGTGAGTTCACTATTCGACGGCAATTTCCGGTGTGCATCTTGCTCCTCTCTCTGGAGCCACTCAGGGCTTTCCATGGTTCGAAGTAGTTAGCGCTTTAATATCGAGTTGCTCACTAGCACAGTCTTTTACTGCAATGGGAAATGCTGCCATCCACCTATTGAGTCCGCTAAGGCCTGGAGTCATGTACATTTCCTGATTTGCCGAGTACTCATCCTTGGACACTCTGTCCTGGTACTACCATGCAAATGGTGACTAAACGTTGGGAGATTGGCTGCTTGCCGGTTCCCCTGAGCATTTACGTATATAGTCGTCCTCCTCATCCATGAATCCTCTACAGTTAGTTCTGTGGCTTTGCTCGCGGCAACCAACCCTCCTAGCAGATGCTTGTCTGCGTCCCTTCGTTGTTATATTCCACGCTCGTTTGATAGCCTCCACTGGCTATTAGCCTGGCCGGTAGTCACTCCTTTTAAATAATGGTATTCATCAAAAGTCTCGCCGTCGCTACGGCAGTCTCAGCCGTCTCTCCTTTGGTGCATGCCTTCGACGCCCAGTCGAAGTCCAATGTTGCAGTCTACTATGTACTTAAATCTAAGCTGAGAATATCTCCAGCGTAGCATTCACTGACCATCTATAGGGCCAAGGGGCTAACCAGCCGCGCCTCAGCCATTTCTGTCAAGAGTCGGCACTAGATATCATCAACATTGGATTTGTCAATGGATTTCCTGATCAGAGCCCTGCCAATTGGCCTGGCAGTAACTTTGGCAACCAATGTGATGGACTGACCTACGAGATTGGCGGGATCAAGACCGACTTGCTCTCAGGCTGCCATCAGATCATGGAAGATATTCCCATCTGCCAGGCAGCCGGCAAAAAGGTTCTATTGTCCATAGGAGGTTCTACCCCCGACAATCAGGAACTCCTCTCAACAGAGAGTGCTATTGGATTTGCCGAATTTCTCTGGGCATCCTTTGGTCCCGTGGACGATACTTGGGTGGCATGGGGCGGTCCCCGTCCGTTTGGCAACGTATCCGTCGATGGGTTTGACTTCGATATAGAGCACAACGGTGGTTTTGGTATGTTATAATATGCGCGTGCCTCTTGAGGTCCCTTTGAATAAGTTTCAAAGACTAACTAATCTCAGGGTACGGAGCTATGGTCACCCGCTTTCGTGAGCTTTTTGCCCAAAAACCTGATCAGAACTTCTACCTGTCTGGGTCCCCTCAATGCCATATACCTGATAAGCAACTGAGCCTCGCCATTGCAACATCCGCATTTGACTTTGTCTGGGTGCAATTTTACAATAACGATGATTGTTCTGCTCGTAATTTCGTTACTGGGGAGGGTTTCAACTTTGACGCCTGGGTCGATATCATCAAGTCTGGCGGGAACCCAGCTGCAAAGCTCTTCGTCGGCCTGCCTGGCAGTGAAGCTGCGGCGCTTGATGGGTACTACTTGACTCCTGATGAGGTCGAGCCTTTGGTCAAAAAATACATGAGGCTTTATCCTGATACATTCGGAGGTATCATGGTTTGGGAAGCGACCCAGTCTGACCGGAACAAAATCAACGGGACTAGCTACGCAGACAACATGAAGAGAATCCTGACTGAACTGGATCCTACGCCTCCCGCTCCGACGAGGTCCCCTTCTAGCTCCGCTATCGCATCAAGCACTCTCATTCGGTCGAGTACTCCAGTCATTTCTGGAATACCAACGCTGTCAAGCACTCCTGCTCAGTCCAGCTCGCTAGCCGCTTCTTCAACCCCGTTGACGTCTAGCACACCTGGCCATTCTAGCTTTCCTATCGCATCAAGCACTCCCATCCATTCTAGCACACCTGCCCAATCGAGCACTCTTATTGTGTCCAGCAGCCCTACTCGGTCCAGCACGCCTGTCCGGTCTAGTACTCCAATTCGTTCAAGCACCCCTATTGCGTCAAGCAGTGCTATCCAGTCTAGCACACCTGTTCAGTCTAGCACACCTGTTCAGTCTAGCACACCTGTTCAGTCTAGCACACCTGTTCAGTCTAGCACACCTGTTCAGTCTAGCACACCTGCTCAGTCAAGCACACCTGCTCAGTCAAGCACTCTAGCACGGTCCAGTACTCCAGTTCATTCCAGCACTTTAGCTCACTCAAGCACCCCTATTGTGTCCAGCATTCCTGTCCGGTCTAGCACTCCCATTCACTCTAATACTCCTATTATATCAAGAAGTACTGTCCAGTCCAGTGCCCCGCCTCACTCAAACACTGCTACTGCATCGAGCACACTAGTTCATTCAAGCACCCTTATTCAGTCAAGACCCCCGTCATCATCAAGCATAATTGCCCAATCAAGTACCCCAGCCAGATCTGCAACTACGTCAACGCCTAGCGTCCCTCGTTGGTCGTCTACCCCGGCCACATCCAGTGCACAATCTGCATCTGCCACTGCCAGTCACTCGAGCTCGCCTATCAGCTCTATGTCTTCGCTAACATCTGGGACCCTGACGATATCGAGCTCATCAGTTTCCCCAGGGACACCATCTGCCTCGGCCATTCTGACAGAGACGATTTCGCCAATACCTTCCGGAACACCCATTCATTCTGGGAACACCGTTTCTTCCGGGGAGCTTACCTCGTCGAGCACTCCAGCTCCTTCCCCCCCGCCGGCCACTTCCGGGGGCCCAGGTCTGTCAAGCTCAGCAACAGTTTCCGAAAACCACTCGCCTACTAAGACGGACGTGTCGACAACGTCCAATTCAACTGGTATTCCGGCACCCTCCACTGTAGCTGCACCATCTACTACTTCTACTTCAAACTCCTCAAGCACTTCCACTACCAGTTCAGACCAAACAGGTCAATCCAGCCTTACCCAGTCGCATACTTCCCATAGTACTACTGCCTCCTCGTCGACCCACGCAGCCACATCGGCGGGCGCGGGACCGGACAACGGAAACGCAACAGTTACGAGTACGATTACTTCCGGAATAGCGACTCCTACCGTCACACCTACAGGTACTACCTCGGAGCCTCTCACTGTCACGACTGTTATCGTCACCTCGTACGTTGATATCTGTCCCACGGGGTTCACGACGATCACCACGACTTATACCACGACATACTGCCCTGGGACAGTATCCGCAACCGCTACAGCTACGAACCTTCCCTCTGGATCTGGGTCCCAGACCGCTATCTCTACTCCCCCTGAGGCTGGACCTCAACTGTGACTGTCTGTACACATTGTGCGCCAACACCAACTACGGTGACACTTACTCTGCCCGTGTCTACTACAACTACTCCAGCTATCACTGTGCCAGCACAGCAGACCACCAATGTTCCACCTGCTGAGGATTGGACCACAACAGTTACTATCTGTACAGAATGTGCATCAACGCCAACTACATTGACACTTACTGTTCCTGCCGCGGGAGCTGGCTCTAAATCCACCAACCCTGTCAGCGCCACCCCTGTCGAGCAGACTAGCAGCCCATCCGGACATGAAAGCTCCCTTAACCCCGTAGTTACAGATACTGTCACTAGTCACAGCCAGAACCTTTCGAGGACTTCTTCTGTGATTGTTGGAACAGGCCGTGCGCATCCGTCATCCTCAACCTTGGCTGCCAGACCCTCGACTAGTGGATCTCGAGTTCCTGTGGCTCCCAGCGAGACGCAGGATAATGTGTCACCCATCTTCACGGGTGCTGCATCGCCGCCTGCTAGACTAGGCCACGGAGTTGCTACTTTTGTCGCTCTTGTTTTGGCTGTATTCCTTTCGATGTGAAGCCTTCCGCTTCTATGACCATGGCCAATGCATTCGGTTTACTTTTCACTTCTAATTACCCCTCTTATTGAATTTATTTCTTGTTCCATTTCTGACTTTCCCCACGTGCTTTGTCCAAAGCATGTCGTTCATTGAGCTGATCAAATGACCAAGTAATGTTTATATGTTATGTACCGGAATGGAAGACGTCTGTTGATTATTTTCATTCTTTGAACTGGCTTTCTCCTGTGTGCAAGCCTTAGTCCCTCCTTTTTGTATCTCATGATCACAATAAAATCGAATGTCTCGTTACCGGGAATTATTACGGGAACCTGGTACAATACCAACAAGCTCTCGGCCAAGCCGGGACGATCCGACAGAACCAAAACTGTATTCGATACAAAGGCGGTGGGAGCGGTGGGGTCACCATTGTTTACTAGTATGAGGGCCAAAGGGATCATAGGTTGATCTTTATTGAACAGATGCCCCAGGGTCACCGCTGGTATGGAAACATGGTGTATGTTTGAAGCGTCCATTTCAGGGTACTGTACATACATAGAACCCCAATTCCGTGCTATACAAGCTGACTATTATAGTCTACTGTTATACAAAGTACGGAGAATGTTCATGTATACAGGTACCAACGCTAATGAATCATACCATCATGGGAACTATGGGTCTACCTAGCTTCGCTTCGCTTCAGCTATCGCTACCGTACACCCGTATTATCCATACCATACAGTGCTGAATTGTCAGGGTCCAGGTTGAGGATAGATCTGGGGCCAGGCTAAAGCCCCAATCTAAAGACTACGCCCCAATAGCAGTGCTTAATCCCCTTTTGCCCTTAATTACCCCTCCTATGTTTCAGCTATTTCTAGAGCATATATCTAACACCTCCTTTCCTTCCCCTTTCTTTACAATACTCCACTCTTCCTCTTCTCTTCCATTCTACGATCAGATCTTGCTCCTACCAGAACCACAATGGATTTCGTCAGCAAACTCGCCGAAAAGTTCCTCGACAAGGACAAGTCCAGCAGCAGCCAAGAAGGCTACGGCAACCAGGGCGGATACGGTGGACAGCAGTCCGGAAGCTATGGCGGCGGCTACCCTCAACCGCAACAACATTCAGGCCCTCAAGTGTCTCCCCCTTGGGTCGCCCGGTGGGATGAGCAGTCACAGCGCTGGTTCTACGTGAACGAGCAGACCGGCGAGAGGACCTGGAACCACCCAGGCCAGGGCGGTGGCTACGGACAGCCGCAGCCTTCCTACGGTGGCGGTGCGCCTTACGGTGGAGAGCAGTCGTATGGCCAGCAGCCCTCGTATGGAGGATATGGTGATTCGCGCCAGGGAGATTACTATCAGCAGCAGGAGCCTAAGAAGGATCACTCTACGGCGAAAATTGCGGGTGCTGCGGCTTTAGGTGTGGCTGGTGGAGCGTTGGCAGCGTATGGTATCCATGAAGCGCGTAAGTCTTTTTCTCTCCCTTTACCGCCATTTCTCGTTTCTCCAGGCCGGGTATCCCCATGTTTGTTTGCTTTGCAACGGGACTGACGCGTACTAGATGAGAGCTGGGAAGAGAATAAGGAAGAGGTGAAACAAAATGTAGAGGATTTCCCTGAAAATGCGGCGGAATGGACCGGCGAAAAGGTATGTCTTTGCCTTTTTCTTCTCTTATGCCTCTTTTTCTTTTTTATTTTTTTGTGAATTGGATTCATGTTTAATCGGGCATGTTCGGGTTACTAATGTATGCATCAGGTCGGTGAGGTCGAAGCAGGTTGGGATCGCGCCGAAGATCGAGTCGAAGAAGGCTGGGATCACACCGTCAATGCGGTTGAGGACTTCCCCGAAAATGCTGCAGAGTGGACTGGCGAAAAGGTCGGAGCCGTGGAACGGTTCGGTGATGATATGCACGATGCATACGAACGGGGAGAGGATGAGGGCCGCCGTGACGACGATTGGTAGTTCTGGGAACTCCGAAGTATTCCTCGGTCGGATATTGCAGGGTTGGGTTTAGAAGAGATCTTTTTATATTACTACCACTCGAAGTTGGCTCTATTGAAACTCATGGGACTATTCCCTTTCGGGAACATTCAGGGGACACCCCCCTGTTATGTCACTATTTATGCAAACATTACGCTCAAGCATTCATACCTAGGTAATAAGTAGTAGCATCTGGCTATACACCGCAGGATCAAGAGAAGGGAAACCGAAGAGGAACTTCCTCTTGACCACACGCTTCCCCGCACGTGTCCCCCGGACCTCGGTTGCGGAGTGTGCCTCAGCATCTTTATAATTCAAGTATGTGATACTCGTCACATCGCGGTCAAATCTTCTGTTTTTCCTTTTCTAGTTGGAAGGGGTACCGCTTGTTAACTTCAGACCCAAGAGTTGACCGCGTAACTGTCCGATCAATTCATACAGAATGTCCACCACACTACCCCTCGCAGGAATTCGCGTGGTCGAGCTTGCAGGCCTAGCTCCCGGTTGGTCTTGACCGCAATTTAAATCTGCCGGTAGTATGCCGGTATACCTAATGCAATTACGTGTTTTACTGACTGGGACTTACAGGTCCATTTGCTGGACTATTGCTTGCAGATTACGGGGCGACCGTGCTGCGCATCGATCGGCCAAATGCCGTGAGCAGCGATCAGTTAACGCGTCGGAAAACCTCGATCACCCTGGACCTACGAAACGCAGCATCGCACAGCGTCCTCCTTTCGGTGTTGGCCAATGCCGATGTCCTCATCGACCCTTACCGCCCCGGCGTCTTAGAACGCCTGGGTCTTTCCCCATCGGAGGTCCTCCTGAAGCTTAACCCTCGCTTGATTGTGGCGCGCATGACGGGATTCCGACGAGACGGTAAATACAAGCACATGGCGGGTCACGATATCAACTACATCGCGGTGTCGGGTGTCCTCTCCATGCTGGGGCGAGCAGGCGAACCTCCTTATGCCCCGGGTAATATCATTGGCGACTTCGCGGGCGGAGGTGCCATGTGTTTCATGGGGATATTGCTGGCTCTGATGTCTCGCACACGTACAGGACGCGGCCAAGTCGTAGAGGCCAACATGGTCGATGGTTCCGCGTACCTAGCGGCGATGCCGCGACTGAACCGACAAACACCGATGTGGAGCGAGCCTCGCGGACAGAACACCCTAGACGGCGGCAGTCCGTTTTATGACACGTATGAGACCAAAGACAAGGGCAAGTATTTCGCTGTTGGAGCGTTGGAGCCCCAATTTTATGCTGCGCTACTCAAGGGGCTCGGGTTCGGTTTGGAGGAACTTCCCTCACGCGACAATAGAGAGAATTGGCCGGCGCTCCGAGCGGCGTTTGCGAAGCGATTCAAAGAGAAGACGCGAGCGGAGTGGGAATCTATTTTTGACGGCACTGATGCTTGCGCGACACCAGTCTTGGAGCAGGATGAGCTCGAGCAGGGGGGCTTTGAACAACGGCCTGCCGTTCATCTCGTTGATACGCCAGCACTGCCCATTGCGGCCGACGATGGGGGCTGGACGGGGGGTGGCCTGACCCCCGGGGAAGGTGGACAGGAGACGTTGGAGGCCTGGTTAGGATGGAAAGAGGGTCGCGAATATGATGTCAGATCCGATGGGGCCTTGATGAAGACTGGAGAGGAGGGGAAGGCGAAGCTGTGAGGATGAGACGATGATACTAGTAATACAAGGCGAACCAGATAATACGGTTGTATGGGTTGATCAACTTGATTGTGTCCGCGGTTCGGATGAACTCTCGCGGCCGTAGGGCTGAGGTCCCGTGCACTCGATTTGGTAATCAACCCCCTCATCTGATGGTCCGACTCGAAATTACTGCTTTTGATCAGTGGTGCTGTCATTGACTTTTGAATTCAATCGGAAGGGCAGTGCATTAACGTTGTACCTATTACTAGTTTGATGTCTAAAACCAGAGAACGAGAAAAGGGTAAAAAGGCCAAAAAAGAAGAAAAGGCAAGCAGCACTAAAAAAAAGAAAAGAAAAGAAAAGAAAAGAGAAAAAAAACGTTTGTCATCTGGGACAACTTTATGCACCGACACTTTCATCCTGTATAAAATCGGTCCAACTGATCTATTCCGTATCTACGTCCAATCTCCTGTGCGTGATTAAAGCCAAGAAATAAAGTAATTGAGAAAAAAAAGTACAGGGTGAGACAGTCCGATTCATGGCGAGCTGAAAGACCCATCCCAGTCAGCCGCTGGTTGGAGGAACATGTTACCGTGCCAATGTATGTAACAACACATGTTAACTTCGCGGGGATTGATTCGATACCCGTGTCATGGTCACGTCATTATTGGTTATTTCCGTCCGGAATCGTGCATCCGTCCTGAGAGATCAGACGCGATAGGTTACCACTGGAATCAAGGTCACAATCATGCTATGGAGGCGTACTACTGGTACGGAGTAATACTACCGTATCTCGGGCTTGTCCCAAGATAACAACCAGACTTGGAAACTTGGAAGCACTGAGGGGTAGGAAAATAGTTAAGTCAATAAAAATGAAAAAAAGAAAGGAAAAGTAACTTTTGCAAAACTAAAACGGTGGCCCCAGCTGACAGGTACGATGTTACTTACATACCCTGTACAGTATAGAGTACTACCGGTACCTGGATCATTCTGAGTCCCCTCTCCCCCCTTCCATTTTATGAAGCATTCCTGCCTTGTTACCACTCATCGGTTCGAAGCTCGGACATCTAACTACAATTTCGGCTGCTTCATTTCCCGAGCCTTCCGGATGTTTCATATGTGGAGTATTCTACGTCATTCATCTGTGTTGTGCTGTGGTTCTGGGGGGAAATTTTTCGACTGTTCCTAGCGGGTGACTAAGGGTACTAGTTGGTACTGTGTACCTGTACTATTGTTCCCCTTTATTCCTGCGTGGGAGTACCATGTACGGGCTCGGTACCTAGTGCACTCTGTAATATTGCCTGGTATAGCCCAATACCAGCACTGTCCCACCACGTGCGGGTAGGTGTGGCGCAGTCCGGCCCTATCTCCTGATGATCTCTTTCGGATCCGCGATACGGTCATTGCCATGGAGCTTTGAAGGCCAAGGTCGGTTCTGAGCCACTTGGAAGTTATGACTGGTCCGATGTCTCAGCTTCCCTTTGGTGATCACCGAGTGGTTACCAAGGTGTGGATGAGTCGTGGCTGTGCGAGAAGGTTTGACCCCATCTCACTATTCATTGTCCGTAATTTACCTCCGTATTGCACACTTTCGTATTCGGTACCGCTGGCCACTGGGGCCCGTCACACTTGGTTTTTGCGCCTTAAAGTTCTCTCCTCTTCTTTTTCTTCCTCCCCGTCGCAAAGAGCCGAAGCGACCGATCGCTCTTCCAAGTTCTGAATGCGCTGTAATTTATTTCCTGTCTTTCTCCTCTTTCTCCGACCTTGATAAACAGACCTCCTCCCCAGCGGGCAACGTGGGATCGGTGCTCCTTTGTGTACAATCGCTGTCGTCAGCTTTGTCTCGAAATTGACCCCTCCGCCATACATTGAATCAATGTCCCCTGCAAGTGTGACCTGGTAAAATTGGGTACCCGCCAAGTGCCAGGCAAATCGTTTCTCACAGCATCACTGTTGCTACGGAAAAGTAGATCTGACAGCCCTTCCTGGCCTTGCCAACAAGCTCTTCTTCATCCTTCTTCCCAATTACTGGCATCACTCACTTGCACGGCTTCCTCCTGCACCGGTCCCTGTTGCCAGTACCGTACAACAACGGAAGCGCTGGCCGTTCATTGATCCGTTACCTCCAGGGCGGCTCGGCTTGCCTTACGTATCCCCTCAATTCACACTGCACGGCGAGTACGACGCTTTCTATATCCCCTTCAGAGTATTACCCCCCTTGGGTAGTGTTGGCCGGTCTCTGCCGCCATTTTTGGACGGCGTAAATAGCCTCTCCCTTTCTTCCGAGACTCCTCTGTCTCTTTTAAAGATACATGGCAGGCGTGCAACTGCAACAACCCACCATGACCGACTACCGATTGCCGCTCCATCAGCCACCACCTGCTCGGAAACCGGTTCCTGGGATGCATGCTGGTTATCCATTCCAGTCCTATGATGGACCTCATAAGCAACAGCTATCTCCTCACCCTTCCCTCACTCACAATCGGGGCCGGATGCCTTCGGCCAGTGCGTCGTCGCCCTATCTGGCTCAGCAGCAACCGTACTCCAATACCCCTTCGCCACATCATACCATGACTTCTACTCCTAGTTACCCTCCTTCGAGAAGAATGTCGAGCGCGACGACCTCCACGAGCTCGACTGGCAACGCCGCGGGTCACTCCGCCGTTTCCGATATCCGCAGAAGCACGTCGTCACGTTCCGCCAACTCTCAGCTGGGTTATGTAGCTCTGATGCGGAGGCAGAAGGCCACGGTGTGGTGTGATCGATCACAGCCGGAGGATCCCCGACTCCGAGCCCAAAAGCTTGCCGACAAGAAGAGAGCGTACCTCGAAGTCCATGGCGCAGGCGCCGGTGGACGGGCGGGTACCCTTGGAAGCGGTAAAATTAAACACTCCAAGGGAGGCACTGATTTCTCACCCTCAAACCTCGTGTCGGCGACTGTTCCCGTACGACTCAGTGCTAATGAAGTGGGGGATGCAGATGAGGATGCACACAGCGATTATGGATTTCCTCATCGTCGCACCGGCAGCGGTCGCAGCTCTTTGGGAAGTAACCACCGTTATCCCAGTGGCTATCAGCGGACGCCCCAGGGCACCGTGGGCAGTAACAGCACTTCTCCGAGCGAGAAAACGGATTTGCCTAATGTCACGGAGCATCCGCCGGCGGAAAGCACCGAGGAAAAGAAAGTCAAAGATGACGCCGCTACCACCTACAGCTTCGAGGCCGCAGATGAGGACAATTTCGGGAGCGTAGGGGAGATGGCTGCCCCCAGTGCAGTTACCACGGCGGCCGAAAAGGCGAGGAGGGCGGACGAACTAAGACGGCGAGGTAGTGTGGACGATCGCACGAGCACGATGACCAATGTCCGACTTTTTGTTGCAAATCCAGACCTCAGTGATTAGTGGCACTTTGTATCGTCATATATCGCATTTATCTTTCGGATCTATACTCACGAAAATACCCAGCTCGGCTGAAGTTTGGCAAACAGTCCGACCTCATGCAGTTTATGCCAACCTTTTTTATCTCTTTCTTTTCTCTGCTTCTACCTTACCCTTCTATGTTTCTTCTCTCCAGGATTGCTCTCGGCGAGTAGTGCTCGAGCCCGGCCTGGATCCCGGGGCCCCGTACCTCGGTTTTGTGCTGCGTGCAGGCAGCCTGATGCATTGCGCTTCTTGTTCTGTTTTATTCCCCTCACTGCATGTTTTGGCGCCTGTGCTTCTAAAGCATTGGGTTGCGTGCTACTGATCTTGTATCAGTGGCACCTTGGGCGTCTTTTATGGATTTACGAGCAGCTAGTAATAATAATATCGTCTGTACATACTTTGCAACCTGTGCTATTAGTGGTGTATATCGATTCAATTTGCGTGTAGGGTTGCAAGATTTATTATACCCTTAACAAATTAAGTTGAGCTACATTAAACAGACTACAATCTAGTACCCTAATGCGAACGTTGAAGCAATGAACAAGTCTAAGCCATAGAAACTACTAAGTTGGTTGCTTGGTTGGTTAGAATACTATCATTCCCCCAACTTACATAATCCCCCACACGTGCCCCTGACGCGAAGCAGTCGCGCCCGACAATCCAATTAACGCGTTTCCGACTCAACAACCAATCCCTCCGATGACATGCCAGACCGAGGGTTCTATATACTGTCGCGGAATTGCTTTTCCATTAGACTATCTCTATTGACATATTATTATTATTAGTATTCTACGAGGCGAGACTGTACGTTGTTTGAGTCATTGAGGGGAGTTCTTGTCATTTTCCTTGTTCCTGGTGAACTGACCCGACCCAACCCAACCCGATTTGTTCGATGTGTGAGAGTACCGACTTTCTACCCTTGACTCCAGCCCCCGGTTTACTTCAACCTCATTTTTAAACCTGTCTTGAGTAATCATTACCCGGGTCCAATCCCCCAACAAGAAAAAAAGGAGGGAAGGGAAGGAAAGAAGGAAAAAGCAAACGACTGAAAATGGAGGTCTCGATGGACACAAGTCCAGCCGCCGCGCTCTCTCCCCTCCCCCAATCACAATCACAATCGCAGCAACCATCATCAACGGCGACATCTACAGCATCCTATTCTGCATCTCCGACGACCTCCAGGAAACGTTCCGTCCAAGAAATCGACGCACACGCCACTGTTGACCCCTCCGACAAAACAAAATCCCCAACATATACCGACAAAGAAAACCAGGAGAATGCCGATCCCTCGTTACAAAGTTCTACACGTGTGTCCCCTGTCTTGGAGATGAGCCACGTATTGATTGTAGGTGGGGGCGCGAAGCCCAATGATGAGGTCCCGGTACGGAATACGAAGGAGGCTACGCTGGGGAAATCGGTTCCTAGTCCCGGATCAACCCATTTGTCTACGGATGCGGGCGCGGATACCCCTGCCGCTAAGAAGAGGAAGCTCTCTCCTGCGAGTAAGGAGGCTAAACAACAGGAGAAAGAAGCCAAGCAGCTGGAAAAGGAGACCAAGGAACGTCAACGATTAGAAGAAAAGGCAAAAAAGAAGAGGAGAAGAGAGTGAAGGAAGAGGAGAAGAAAAACGGGACGCTGAGCGAGAGGAAGAACGTAAACGGAAGGAGGAGAAAAAGAAGGCGAAGGAAGAGGAGAAGGCTGCGAAAGAAGAAGAAAGAAAGAAAAAGGAGGCAGCCAAAGAGGAGGAGAAGCGGGCGAAAGAAGAAGAAAAAAGAAGAAAGAAGCAGCCAAAGAGGAGGAGAAGCGGAAAAAGGAGGAAGAGAAATTGAAGAAGGAGAGAGTAAGCTTCCTACACCGACAACTCAGGCCCTCATGTATGGCTCGTCTAACAGTTCACTCGTAGGCTCAACCCAAGCTGAATGCCTTCTTCGCGAAACCAAAGCCTCCTGTGCAGCCCTCAAGCTCAGCGATTAGTGCGTCGCCCAAGAAGTCGTCTGGGGGTGATGACACAAATGAACCCTCTCACGAAGCTGGCACTGTGTCAGATTATCAACGAGCATTTCCTGAATTCTTCTTACAGTCTCACACGAAAGTCGCCCCACCGCATGTGTTTCAACGTGATCCAGAGGCCCTTCGACTAATGAGAGAGAAGCTTGATGCGTCCATGAAGTCGTCTAATAACTCAGAAGAAGCTCTTGTATTTCGGCCTCGGAAATTTTCAACATGATGCCATACAAGCGACGGCGAGGAAGACTGCCTGCTTCTGTCAGGGAAATCCTCCAACAGATTCAAAGCCTGGACGATCAAGCAGGGACGTCGGAGGCTGTACAGCGACAACGGGGTCTTCTAAAGGAGGTCCGAATGAAATCTCTGAGGTTTGGTGAAGATGTCCGACCCCCCTATCAAGGAACATACTCTAAGCCCCTGTCCGAATCGTCGGCCTACAAGATGATGCGGAACCCCTTCTACCGCGGCTTACCTGAGACGAATTACGACTATGACTCCGAGGCTGAATGGGAGGAGCCGGAAGAAGGCGAGGAACTCGACTCGGAGGAGGAGGAAGAAATGAGCGAAGACGGCGAGGACGACATGGATGGCTTCTTGGACGATGAGGAAGACCAAGTGGTTGATGGGAAGAGACGTCTTATCGTTGGCGATCTAGAGCCCGTCTGCACCGGCATTCAATGGCACGATCAGGGTGTGAAACCGGAGTTGAAAGCATACAGGGTCGAGACCATATCAGATGCAGTGTCGTTACCTATTGACCCATTCTCAACGGTGTACTGGCAAAAACCCAAGGCATCGGAGCCAGCTCAGACCAGTGGTGCGGGACGATCATCGCTTCACTCTTTCTTGGGTAACCCGAGTGCGTCGACGCAGGACGCAGCGCACTGCCACTGTTGGGGTCCGGGAAATCCAAGCGACCCTTCCCATCGGAATTGCTGGCGGAGTTCAAGCAAGTTGTGGACGGAAGCGATCTGTCGAAGTTAGGGTTGATCGAAATTCTGAAGAAAAGGTCGGTAAAGCAGGGTCCCTTCAGTTTCATCTGTCGCTAATGATAACCCCAGGTTTCCGAAGGTTTCTAAAGATGCCTTGAAAGACACGTTGAACAGCGTGGCTACTCGGGTTGGACAGAAAGAGGCTGAGAAGAAATGGGTTTGCAAATAGTGATGGTATTGGAGGAGACATGACAGCAAGCGTTCGATGTTCCGAAGAAAGACAACGCATGCCACGGATGGCTGGAGTTCTGGCGTCAGGTTCACCTTGGGTTGTGCTGGGAATAGACTACCCTTGAGGGAAATTTATTGGTTGCGGGTACTTCAGATCCTCAAGTACCAGTGGAATTGCATGATTATTCGCAGCCACTGGTTTGTTTGCGATTGATGTGTAATGACGGCGATTGCTTTAGAGGGCCAGTGCAATGGGAGCTGGACGTTGATATTGTATATGGAGATACTATACGGAGCCGGGTTATTAACTACATGGGCCGCTATTTTTTTATTTATTTTTATCAATGATACCTCCTGCACATCTACAAGGGACAAACCCTAACTCAGTCCGACGTTTGAGAGGAAAGCCGGGGAAACGCGTAAAAAATAAAAATAAAAAAAAAAAAAAAAGGAAAGAAAAGAAAAGAAAAGCAATCAGAAGAAATGAAATAAAATAGAAGGTGCTAAAACTGGATCACATCGAATAGTTCATTTTTCTCAACCATAGCTGTAGTGTGTTGATGACACGGTAGGTGATCATGCAGTTCTAGACAGGAGCATGCGTGAGCAAGTATGAGTTGTTACTGAAGGTATGGCGATTGGCATGCAAACATGACTGGGTTCAAGTGATTCAGCTGAGGATATCATCTGGACTAGACTGCTTTAGGGCTAGTCGGGGCAAGTTGATCAGTGGCGGTTGAACACGTGCCAGTGGGGTTCTGGAGTCATTAGGAAGAATGATTAATACGAAGCGGCGATGTTTGGGACTAGTTTATTTGTTGTTGCTGGGGCATTGATTGCTGTTGATTCCTTTAGTTTTCTTTTTCTTTTCTTTTTCTTTTACTTTTGGGTTCGGTCTTTGCTTTGCTGTCACTGCGGAGTAGTTTCGGCAGTACTAAGATGGATATCTTCCTAGTTGCAAACATTCGGAGGAATTCCCACTATTCATACTATCTAATGATCCTTCTAGGAACCTGGCACCGTTACTAGTGGACCACTAGTATGTATCTCACCTCTCTTAGATGACTGAGGGAAGAGGGGGGGGAAGAGAAAGTAAGATGCAGTTTCATGCATCCCAACCCCCAGAAACAGGAAATGGACCAGAAATCCCCTCCTAAACCTCAAGGCCAGCAGTAAGGGGTGGTTGGGCAACGAATCATGGGGCACGGAGGGAGCCAACCGGAGCCATCATGCATGTATGCAGTGCCAACGCATCACTGACGGTTTAACTCTTCCTCCTTAGGTACTTAGTTTGTACTTGTCCCCGACTAGTTCCAAGTGGTGGTACATACATTTCTGAACTGTACAAGTCGTCTATGTATCATTCGACTCGCATTGATTGTGTTGCGATCGTCCTCGGCCTTTTGTAAAAAAGAAAAATAAAAAATAAAAAATAAACAAATTCTACCTTTTTTTTTTTTGATTTTCTCTTCCTCGTCTTCCGTTGCTCTCCCGCCATCTGCCATTCTTAGTACCTCGAACGAAATAATTGAGTAGAAATCCCCTACGCGGGACGGAGGAAGTGGGGGGGGGGGCGCTGTTCTTAGTATAGGTATTGATGATTTTGCAGCAGAACAGGAGAAAGATGGTGGGATTTCAGCAATAACTTTTTTTATTTGGGGGTTGATCTTCGTGTTGAACTAGATCACATCAAAAATGACATTTGCTAGTGATTTGCGAATGTTTAATATTCTCGTTGGTTTTATAAGAAGAGGATATTGAAGAAAAGGGAACCATATAGTACACACATATGTACGGAGTATGTACATACTCCACATCCACATCCACACACAGAGGAAATGGAAAACTATGGGCCCTAAATAAAGTATTTTCCATAGTTGCAGTCTCTCGAGAGTCACACCAACATTGCCTCACTTAAACCCAGTGTACGCCTGCAGTTGTCCCTCCACTGCATCCGTCCGATTCGAGTCACCGCCAGCCTGGCACTTGGCTCCCGGCGAACAAATAGGAAAGCGTCGTGCTTGTTCGCTTGCTTATTCTCCGTCCCAACTTGACTCTATTGTTATTGCCCCTACTTTAGTGGCATACTCATACATACATATTGCCAACAGACATCATCCAACCTGAACCAAAGAAAGTCTCCTTTCGTCGCCCATTTCCCCCCCTCCCCTCCGCGTTCGTCCAACCATTACAGGCCGAGTGACTCCAACGTACATCCAGACTAAACCATACAGAATTCCCGGATTCTTTCGATTTGCTGGCAAGCAATCGCCCACTAAGGTAGTCCTTCTCTCTCACTTACGTCGGCCTTTCTTTCACACATTCTTCCCTCTCTCCCTCTTCTGCTCTCTGCATGTCATCCATCCCTCCGCCAATTCAGCCAGTTGTCTCTTATCGTCTGGACGAGACCGTCAGATCGGAGTTTCTCTTCCTGCTAATAGGCTCCCCATATTATTTGATCTATTATTCATATTTCTGTCTTTCCATATATTTTTATTTTTATTTTTTACTTTTTCTATTCTATGATCGTTTCTTTATTTGATTGATTGATTTTCTTCCTTGATTCTTCTATACTTGTCTCTTCTCTCCCACCCCCTCCTCTCTCTCTCCCTCTCCCTCTCCCACAATCCCTCATCCACGACCTCTTCATAACATCCACTGTCTATTTTCCTTGCCTCCTTTACCTTTGTCTGCCTCCTCTTCTACCCCGCCTTCCACCCGTCCTTATCGTCCATCTATCAACCCTGGAGCTGTCGATTGTGTCGCATTGCCCTCAACAGGATACTGTTCCCCATGAGGACCGTCATCCTTTCTCTTCTCACCCTTTAAGGGCTAAACAATGCGATAGAGCGGCGGTTCCTAAAGCTAGGGGCAACTTGCGACCTCAAACATCCTCTTGGCTATCTGGCCGGGAAACTGCCAATGGCAACATCATGTTCGATGCCCAATCTGATGGTCTCTCGTCGACCTTAGCTTATGTGACCAGTACGTTCTCAATGATTAATTAATTTACTTATTTATGTTGGGGCCTGTTTGCATGATCGTCAGCCCCCCCTTTTTTTTCCCCTGCATTTTGTCTTGCGCATATAATTACCACTTCCTACCATCGCAACACACTCAATTCTCTCGCCTTTGGATGAGAACTATACCGCTTGCTTCGCTAACATTCTCACCCGCTTTTTCAACGCCAGATCTAATGCCATCCATTCGGCCTGTTTCAACATGTGATAGTACATCTCAGTCACCTGCTGCGACTGCCAGCATGTCCCCAATCCGGTTCTCCCCCGAGTTTACGGGTCGGATTATAGGTGAGTCTGGAGACTCGGACCTCGCAAGTTCGCGATTCATCGCAACACCCGTCTATTCCGACAATGGATGTCCCTCGGAAATGCCGCCCCGCACCGTCTCATCCGTGCCTATGGAGGATGGCCCTAAGGTTTCTTTTGAGAGTTTGGCCAAATGTTATCGCCAAAATCAGCAGAAACAAACCCGTCGGAAAATTTTGGAACACCGTCTCCATGCCACCAAAGTATCGATGGGCATCTCTGCACGCCTGGTCCGCGTGGGCGCCGCCGTTCAGCGCGGCTTGGTTGACCGATTGAGACATGATGACAAGGCCAATTTCATTTCACTCTATCAGACCCTGATTGATCTCCAGGAATCCTGTGATTCTGCCTTTCGGCGCCACTTTCACCGGCAGGACCCGTTGGAAGAATGGCCATCATCTCCCGAGTCCACAGTGGATCGTACCCCGGATTTTTTCGTTCAGTTGAGTCCCCAATCCCGGACTGACCTGATTGAAATTCTGCAATTGGTCCGCACCGACCCTCAGTTTTTGTTCGAACGATTGTGCAGCTTGACTCCGGCCCAGCTAGGCACTTTGGTATCATCTTCAACTCCTTCGTGGGACGCTGGCGATCTCACGTCCCCTTCAACTCCCCGGTCCCGGAATTATCCTTCTTTCTCCAAGCGCAATATTTCCACCTCCATCCCTGTTAAGGACCATGTGCTTGCCTTTGAGAGAGCAGACGCTATATCCACTATGTTGTTTAATGCCTTTGCGGCCCCTCTGAACTCGGACGCCCCTGAGGCCAAACTGCGCCTGGATGTGTGGTCTTCTGTTTGCGCAAAGCTCATTGCGGATGGCAGCAGTAGATTCCATCCTCTCCTTAGCCACATATTGGCCGCCTGGTCCATAGGCAGTGATTGGAAAGCTAAGCCCAAATTTGAACTCTACCTCATGGATATTCTGCAAACTGGTGCATTCCTCTTGGAACATGTAGATACCCCACCTGGTCTGAACTTTGACGCCGAGCTTCCAGACCCTTTGAAAACGGATGTAGCCGAGGAATTCTTTGCCTCTGCGGTAGATGACTTGTTCCGACTTTTGGATGACCCAGACGGAGGACTTCCCGTTGGGGTGATGGAGCTGAGCAGCGCCATATTGCAAAAGCTGGATCGCCAGGACTGTCGTGATCGTTTCCTGGAGTTCCT
Organism: Aspergillus nomiae NRRL 13137; assembly: GCF_001204775.2. Taxonomy (NCBI): domain Eukaryota; kingdom Fungi; phylum Ascomycota; class Eurotiomycetes; order Eurotiales; family Aspergillaceae; genus Aspergillus; species Aspergillus nomiae. The sequence goes on from NW_015378101.1 coordinate 86,266, forward strand.
GTTTACCAAGTGGTATTTCTCCAAATTCCTCTATGGTGCACTAACCTTCCCTGAGGTATGATTTTACTCACTTGGTCTACCTTTCCCTCCCTTTTTTTGATGGTCTGACCTTGTTTTTAGACACACGGACTGTTGCTTGACTTCCATATCAAAAAAGATGCGCGAGAGAAACTCCTAGGGCAGGTTGGGCTCCGAGCTTATTACCAGGTCTATGCTGTCCTACGCTCAATGTATGCTGCGCTCGTTGTTATCTAATTGCTGCAGATCATGAACTAAGCTGACGAAATCTATCCCTCATAGGACTCACTTCTCTATGGCGCGTCCCACGGTCACGCAGCATGTTGAGAACATGCTTTCACGATTCCAAAACTCGGTCTCTGAAAGACAAGCCTATATCCCACGCTCGTCGTACATTAGCTCTGCAGGTGGACGCGAGTCACCAGCTATCTTTTTGATGCTTTCGGCCACTGACATTCTCAGTCTACTGAATGCCCTTTTCCCTAGGACATGCTCTCCGGTGTGCAACTCTCCAACCCCATCTTCGGGAATTTCTGGTTCTTTCAGGTCACTCAGGTCTCTGCAATCCCTATCGGAAAGGCAGGGAACTTCGGTAGCCGAGCCGGGCTTTTTCAAACCTATTGTCAATAATCACTCTAGGCGGCCTTCCATTAGAGGACTCTTCTCAACTGACATGGATTTCTTGTCCCTCCCTGAGAATTCCTTAGCTCGCAATGCCGATCGGATTCGCTTTGAACTGTCCGATATGGGTGAACCTTACGGTCGCTCCAACTTAGAGCCCCCATCCGCCGAAGAATGGACCATATTTTCAGTTGCCCAGAACGGAAGGCGCCTGCTCTGGAGCCTTTTCTCTGACAGCCAATCCACTTATCCGAAAAATGCGTCAGACGATGATGTGCAGTCCGCCACCTTAGGTCTGGAAGACAACTTCGAAGCTCTTCAAACAGCTATCGTAAAACTGATCCAAGACAATCCGGCCGATGACCATGTTGAATTTGACTTTCAAGCTCACGATGCTTTGCAAACAGGCAGCCTATCCCTCAAGCAAAGGTTTGATCGGGCTATGGCTTCTTGTCACCACACCTCTGATTTCATTGGTGCCCATTATTGGTGGAACGCTGGCCGACAGCTTGTCCGGAGTGCCGCCAAGTCTCCCACTCGGCTTGCAGATGACGCGTGGATTCTTCAGCCAATGCATACCTCAAGTGTCCGCTCCCTTCAAACCTCACGCTCCGTTATCGAACGCTGCGAAGGTGACTTTGTCGCCCTCGACCGCCATATGCAGCGACTGCAGCGAACAGTAAAGGACATGATGGCCACGGTAGCAAAGCTACGAGACAAGATGTGGTACATGACCGATGTAAAGAACTCAAAGAGGTATGAGGAAGCTAAACACGTTGCGTTGGCTCTGAAGACGATGATATACTCCGCGCGTCTCTACAAACAGACCCCTAATGAGGGTCGATCCCGCGCCACTGGAAGATCATTCGGGGGGGCTTTACTTCAAAAGCCAGAGCTGCAGGTCATGGACCTTATGAAGGCACCGAGGAGCTATGGTAGTCCAAATAAACTCTCGGACGAACAGGTGGATTTACTTCGAAAATGGCTGAGCCACAACAATATCGAGAATTTCTGTAAAGGTGAGGAACGCATCCACCGATTTTGTTACGAAGTCAAATCAAGTGTCAGTCGACTAGTCGGAGAGACTATGTCGGAGACCCCTGTGTTGTGGGCTAGTGAGCTATACCATCGAGAACGAGCCAAGTACGAAGGCTCCAGCAACCGAAGCTTCCTTGGTCTTTCTTCTAGTCTACGGCCCTTCAGCATCGCCAGTGATGAGCCTAGCAATTCACTACATGCGTATTCCAATAATGTTCGCCCATCCGACTCCCAGTCAAGGTTCTCACATGAACTTCCTCCGTTGAATACGAAAACATCCTTCCAAAGTTTAATCTCTGACAAGTGGAGGGCTCCTCGAGAGCCATCTATCGCCGATACTTCTTCTGTCGTGGGCTCCCCAGGAAGGACCCCATCGACCTGCACCGGAGATTCTTACAGCACGTTTTGGTCGGCACCACATCAGGCCACACAATATGCCCCAAGCGTATCCAGCCTCTACTCTCGACCCCCATCACTCCTGAGTGAGACTGCAAGCCAACAGCCCCGACGCAACGATCGTAAAATTCTCGGAAAGGCAGTATTTCTGGACGGACTACGACAAACGCTTACAAGCCTTTTACTAAGTGATTTAGGCTCCCCAGTGTGGAGCTGTGGTAGCGAGACCGATGCCTGGTTTGGTAATGCTCTAGACCAGAAGAGAATCCAAGCACAAATGAAGAAACGGTCCCGGATACAGCGGTTCTATGCAGAGTACGACGAGCGGCTGATCCGCCAGGCTATCCATCGCACATCGCCAAGTTCTCGAAGAAGCAGATCACTTGGACCTTTAGAGGGAGATGAACCCCATATCATGGAGTCATTGTCTTCATCCCCGAGCGATGCCAATGTGAGACTTGACGACCAATCCCCATTCTCATACAAGGCCGTATTTCGTCGTTTGATCGAGGTCTTCTCACGCCATGGAAGCCCATTTGCCAAGCTGAAAGCGTTACGTGACCTGCGCGCCTTGGTCATCGCCTCCCTACATTCAGTTAATGACGACAAAATTCATTCCCCCCTCGTCGATGAACCGTCTTGCCACAGACGCAATGGTGTTCAAGGGAGGAGAGCAGCTCGCCACAGCTTTGTGGAAACCCAGACAAATCGGGTTTCGGCCAGATTTACCCATACTCCAATGTCTCCTACCGACGAGTCAGTCATCTTTGACTCCCGCCCCTCTGACTATTCAGCCCCGACGGAAAGCCAAATCGTGGAAGCCCTGCGTGATATAATTCTCGAAGTGAAACCAAAGACTCTTTTCCGTGATTTGCAATTCATTTCATCCTTTGTCCCTGGTGAGACACTAAACAAGACCGATAGTGGAACCGCATTCCTACAGTTTGGCTTGGCTGCCCTAAGTTTGAAGGACGAGATCTGCAACAGCATGGTTGAAATCGCCGACAACATTGTCTCCCAAGAGCTCAGCCGGCGCCACCCTCCTCATGGGCATGACATGCATGCACGACCCGGTAATGCCATTGAGGATGCTGCCGGGATGTGGATCATTACTGCGAAGGAGGGAAACCCGGTTGCTCAGCGGGAATTGGCCATTCTCTATCTCACTCACCCGGAGCTCCTCCCCCGTGTTACCCTGCCTCTCACTTTTCTGCGGGATACTTTCAAGGAGGAGACATTACTCCGGAGGGATAAGGACCCCAAGTCTGATCCGCAGAGCATGTGTCTGGCACTGCACTGGATGCAGCTGTCAGCCAACGGAGGAGACGAGCTTGCGCGGAACAGACTTCGCGAACTTGAAGAATTTGATTCTATCGCATAATATTCATTACAACTATGCATGTGACTTTTCAAAGAGCTTACACTTTTCGAATTCTTCTTCTTCTTCTTCTTTATTTTTTCTTTTTTTGTTATGACACGATACCATTCATGACCTACTCTCACCTGGTTTTTTTTTTCAATACTTTTACTCAGCCCTCTTTGAGCCTCTACACCTGGCTAATCCTTTTGCATTTATTTACAGTATCTTGCTAACATGGAGACTTTCCTGTCTTGTAGTTGTACTCTGTTACATCAGCGTCTCTTATATCTTGCATGAGAGCAGGAACGGAGCATTTGGATTCCTTCCTCCTCTTATTATCTGCAGTCTTCTTTTCTTAGTCTTATCTTATAAGATTCCCCTATACATGTTATTGATTGATTCTTTTTATCTTTATCTTCCATTTTAAACAGGGTGGCACTCTGCTTTCTCTTCGCTTCCCTCGAATTTTGGGTTCAGAATCTTTGGAGTTCTATACCTTGGACTGGACTGTAGAGATTATAGGAGTGGTGGCCGTCTGCTCATCAGATACAATTTCTATTGCCCTCTCCTTGCTTTTTATAGGGCTAAAGTATGTCGTTATAAAGGTCTATAAAATTGAGGTTTCGGAGCAGTCATACCCTGGCAGTTGATATGACCAAGTAGTCGAGCCAAAAGTAATCCGTGATGGATTTCTTTGACCACAATGGCCACTATTCATTGTGCCTTTTATTTTGCTCTTCTCTAAGTGTAAATCATTATCGATATGGCACGAATACTACGGGTACCGCCGAGCTGGTGTTGAAATTTACTGTTTGTTTTAGTAGGTCCTTCGACGTCATCGGCAGCAGGGCCCCACGTGCCAGTTCATGAAACTGTTGTTTCCGCTTTGTCGCTCGCATTTTCACCATCCTTCCATTTCTAGACGTGGTGAGCAGGACTACTTCTGACAACCTGCCATTAATCACCCTGTGCCTTCTTTTTACGTGTCCGAGGTTCTGGATTATTCTTCAGCTGAAAAGGAACAACCCCTCCGCAGCAAACTTCGGTCAGCCTTAGGAGGTTTAAGAACCCCTCCAATCCCGCATCATTCTGACGACCACTCAGCCTCACTTTCATGATCTTTGCGATCTCAGCTGACTAGGTTTTCCTTGACTCTCGCTTCTTCTCTTTTATTGCGCCTATTCCTCCGCGGTCACATTTTTGTTTCCTTTGTATAGTCCTTCTCTTTTCGTCCGATCTTGTCCAACGGCTATTCTACGATGGTGCACAACATGGACGAAACACACAAAAGACCCAAGGGTATCCTGAAGAACCCTAGCTCTCAGAACATTCAAACAACACATGAATCGTTGGCCCCGCGCGCTCCATCTACAGAGCCCATGGATACCAAGGAGCTCACCCTGCAAAATACCCTACAGAACGCTGGGCGCCGCCACTCCTCGTCCACCGCACACCCTGGGACCGCGTCTCGACGCCAATCGGTGGCTAGTGTCCAACATGACGAGAATTCGCCACGGTTGAAATGGGACGAGGCAAATCTTTACCTGACCGAACAGGAGAAAACCGCAAAGATGAAGATCGACGAACCCAAAACACCGTATGCGCCACACTATGATCCAAGCCAGGACGAAGAAGAAATGCAGCTTGCAGAAGCTGAAGACAGCTTGATCGATGCACAAGGGGTGGTCGTGGACGAACTTGATCAGACGACCAAAAATGCTCGGAAAACAGTCGCTGAGGATGAGATTCCCGATCTCGAGCTAGGAGAGCCGGAGGGGTTGATCCCTGATGGTGCTGGAATCCAGGACAGCGATCGCATCGTACGCGCGCGGAGTCTAAGCAATGAGTCGCACCGGAGCGACAAGCATGTGGTGATGGGGGCCAACGAGCCCAACGGCGGGGCTGGCGCAGATGCAGACCACTTGTTGAGTCCCGAAGAGGCCCAGGAGAAGCATCGCCAATTTGAACAGCAAAGGAAGAGGCATTACGAGATGCGGAATATCAAAGAACTTCTTGCGTATGTAACCCTTCATACGGGACTTTCCCGTAAGTGTGCTAACGTTCTGTCTTAGCCATTCCGTAGATCTAGAGGAAATGGACGAGGATGAAGACGAAGGTGCGAGCAAGAACTCTGCTCCAGCTGTTCCGCCGCCGATGCCACAGATTCCCCGAGAGTTCTTGAGGGGAGGAAAGTAGAGGCTGCCTTTTTCTATTGGCATTATATTTGATCGCTGCCAAGTTGTGCCTGTTCTCTTCTCATCTCATCTCTTCTTTTTTCTTTCTTTTTATCTTTACCTGACACATATGCTACTTTTGTATATTTGTATATTCCCCAGCGATCTCCATGTTCTATGTTACCAATTATGAGGACCACTATGGGTATTTCCGTCCTTTATTCCTCTTGCGACGGAGACCAGTCATGTATCGATTTACTTGGTTCCGTTGAGACATGATGATAGATCATTTGGTGCGGGAACGAATCGGAGGACAAGGGCACCGTTGATCTGATAAGTGGACGTATGACCGGCTTCGTTCAGGGGAGAGGAACGAATGATTGAGGTGCAGAGGAAGTCATGGAAACTGGATGTGACTTGGCATGAGAGCCTTACCGAAGGGTTTTCATGCAAGCCTGAGTGGTACAGTCACAATCAGGGGTTGATCATCTCGTCCGAGTTGGAGAGGCCGCAGCAGCCAACTCCCGTCGGGGGCTCCACAATAGCCCTACTACTTGCTAGTAGTCATTGTATGTACCGTACCCGATGTACAGGGGACAACAACAACAACAGTGACACCCGCGAAACAGCCCAAACAAAACAAAGAGAGAAAACAAAATAACTAGCAAAAATCAAATAAATAAATGAAAAACATTTGTGGAGACAGGGGAACAATATAGCTGTTCTTGATAATTTAAACCCATGCCATCTGTACTCCATAGCAGCTCCGAGAACGCGCCAGTAGCTAAATGAAATGGAACTAACTAACGATTTAGTTCCTGAAACATGCTTCGTGCAGCACTCGCGCTGCACGTAAATTAATCGGACTAAAATTTAAGGGCTGAGACGGTCGTTAGGCTACCATGAGAAAAGAAAGGTACCTTACGGGTTAACGTTGAGCTCGAGCAAGCATCACTGTGAATTTCTTTTTCTTCTCTCTCTCTCTCTCGATTTATTGTAGATTACTATGATCCGAACGTCTGTATTCTTAGCAAGGAAAGGAGGAAATGTGATTGATCGCAACCAGACGCCAGAAGAATTCGGATGAGGAAGGTTGGGAGGAGTATGTGTCAAGTTGGTCAAGAATGTATCTCTTTTTTTATTTTCTTTTTCCCCCCCTTAACTTAAAAGAAAGTATCTGTGAGTAATCCGAACGGTTTCGCGACTTTACTAAAACTCGGGATATTTATAGTAGCTCCCGCGTGAGATTAAGGCTCATTTGCTAGATTAAAAAAGCAAATAAAATCAAATCGCAGCACCAATTCCAGATTAAATTTAGTCTTACTGTCTTTCCCTCCTGTCAATTTCCTGCCCCCCGTGACTTGGGGGCATGTGATCTGGGTGGCCTGCTTTTTCGTCTGTTGTTTTTCGACCTTCCCTTCCTTTCCCTTTCTCTCCCTCCACCTTTCATCGAGCATTTACCACTGCACTGTGATTACTCTCCTGTGCAGTTTCGTTGTCTATAGTGCAGCGCCCGCCGAGCTCCTGACCCATCCATTCCAACCCCTTTTCCGTCCCTCGACCTAAACACCAAGATGGCTGATCAGCAGGAGAAGGCTGCTACGGCTGTCCCTCAAACCCAGCCTCCTACCCAAGCTGCCGAGACCACAACCCAAACAACCGCAACCCCAGCTCCAGAGGTCCAAGCAGAACAGACGCAACCCACGGAGTCTGGTCCGAGCGCCGCCGCCGACACTACAACTGAGCAACCCACCAACCCACCTGCCGCAGAAGCTCCGAAGGAAAACGCAGCTCCAGCCCCGGCCCCGGCCCCGGAGGATGCGCCAGCGGAACCTGCGCCCGCACAGGAGCAGCAGGAAGAGGAGAAGCCTGCAGACAATAAGCCCGAGTATCTGGCCAAGAACCCTGCTTTGAGTGAGCTGTTTGAGCGTCTGCCTACTGTGCTCTCCAACAGTGGTCATGATGAAATGTGGGGTGTCCCCCTCAGGGATTCCAGCGATATTCCGACGGTCAACGTTCTGATCAAATTCCTTCGTGCTAACGAGGGAAATGTAAAGCTGGCTGAGGATCAGCTCACCAAGGCGTTGCAGTGGCGCAAGCAGACCAATCCCACAGCATTGGTCGAGGGCCGCTACAGCGCCAAAAAGTTTGGCGGATTGGGATACTTGAGCACGTACAAGGATGCCGACGGCAAGGAAACCATTATTACCTGGAACATTTATGGAGGCGTCAAGGATCTTAGTACAACGTTTGGAAATGTGGATGAGTAAGTCAACGTCTCCCAGTGAAATCGGGTACATCATCTCTGACGGCACGTAGGTTCATCAACTGGCGTGTTGCACTCATGGAGCTTGCCGTCAAAGACTTAAAGATGGACCAAGCTACGTCGGTTATCGACTACGAAGGCGAGGATCCTTATCAGATGATCCAGGTTCATGACTACCTCAACGTCAGCTTCTTGCGCATGAACCCCAGCGTCAAGGCCGCTACAAAGAAGACCATTGACGTGTTCGCCACGGCCTATCCAGAGCTGCTCCGAGAGAAGTTCTTCGTCAATGTCCCCTCTATCATGGGTTGGATGTTCGCGGCCATCAAGGTCTTCTTGAGCAAGAACACCACCCGCAAGTTCCACCCTATTTCCAACGGCGCCAATTTGGCACGGGAGTTCCCGCCTGCCGTCAAGGAACAGTTCCCCAAGGTCTACGGCGGAAGCGCTCCTGCTCTGCACGAGGGCGCCCGTACGGTGGCCCTTGAGGAGGACAACGAGCCAGCTCCTACCCCCGCTACTGCCGCGGAACCTACCGAGAACGCCAAGCCAGAGCTAGAAGCCCCCAAGCAGGAACCGGCCGCGGAGGCCCCCAAGGAGGAAGCTCCCAAGGAAGACCTGGTGGAGGCCCCCAAGGAGGAACCCAAGCAGCCAGCTGCCGAAGAGCCGGCCAAGACTGACACGGCTGTTACGACCCAGGAGACAGTGGCTCCCACTGAAGCCAAATAGATGTAACGACTTTGTTTCTTTGATGTTCTGGCCGAGCCAGCTGCTTTTGATGGTAATGGTAGGGTTAATTGGTGAAGAAGAATGCGTAGAGTGGTTTGCGATGCTTGATTTGGGTCTGAAATTTTTGATACCTCGGAAAGTTTGTGTTTATGTCCACAAGAGCCTGTTTGTTCTGAATCACTTAGTTAATTAGAATAGTAATTATTAATAATAGTCCAGAAGCAACGAAGGTGATTGTTTTGTCATTGAAGTATACAAGCACCTCGTACGGAGGAAAGCGTAGGCGGTGGGGGGAACATCGTAACACCGAGACCCATAATTCCGCTCGCTTTCTTCATACCTCCGAAGCTCATCCTAAGCTGTCAGGGACCACAAGCTGATCACCGCTCGCGTGCTATACACGGCAATCGTACTTCTGGTGGTTCCAACCAGAATGCCCCTCACTCTCACCAAATCTTCTCAGTTCATGCGATAATTCGATCACGCTCTAGAATCGCAGACGACTCCCAAACTTCTATTAATTAGAGTCTGGCCTTGTCATTCACGCGCCTACCATCAATCCGTCAGACCAGCAGCTCCAGACAACCCACAATGTCCGTGTGGAATCCCGATAATATACGCGACGTGGCCGAGTCCGTCGGCATCGTCAACCTCAACAACGATGTAACCGAGAACCTCGCCCGCGACGTTGAATATCGTATCGCTCAGGTGCTTGAAGAAGCCCTCAAGTTCATGCGCCACAGCCGCCGCACTCTCCTCACTACACAGGACATAGCGCAAGCTCTGCGCGTGCTCGATGTGGAGCCGTTGTATGGATATGAGTCCACAAGACCTCTGCGGTTCGGGGAAGCGTCGCTGGGACCAGGGCAACCGTTATTTTACGTGGAGGATGAGGAGGTGGATTTTGAGAAATTGATTAATGCACCGTTGCCGAAGGTGCCGAGGGAGATCTCTTTCACTGGTATTGGCATCTTCTGCTGAGCTGTGTGGATGTTTCACTGACTTTTCGCTAGCACACTGGTTGGCCGTTGAAGGCGTACAGCCGTCGATCCCTCAGAACCCTACCTCGGCGGACTCGAGAAACCTGGAATTAATGTCCAAGGGCCCTAATGCAAACTCTACCCTGGCGGCAATGAGCGGTAGTGGGAATGTTGCCGTTAAGCCGTTGGTCAAGCATGTGCTATCGAAGGAACTACAATTGTACTTCGAAAAGGTCTGCAGCGCCTTCCTGGACGAGTCTAGCGAGGAGTACAGAACGTCGGCCTATTCGAGCCTGAGGGAAGACCCAGGACTTCACCAACTCGTGCCGTATTTTGTGCAATTCATTTCTGAAAAGGTCACCCATGGCCTGAAAGACATCTTCGTCCTGACCCAGGTGATGCGCATGGCGGAGGCTCTAGTGCAGAATAAATCGCTCTACGTAGATCCCTATGTGAGTTTGCTTTCGATTTTTACCGTGTGTACGGGCTTTCTAATGTGTGGATTCCTTAGGTTGCATCTCTTGTTCCTCCCATCCTGACCAGTCTGATTGGCCGGCAGCTTGGAGGCAATGCGGACCTGTCCGAACAGTTTTCCCTCCGTGAGCTGGCCGCATCTCTTCTGGGCCTCATTGCCAAAAAGTACTCCCACTCCTCACACACGCTCAAGCCACGGTTAGCTCGGTCGTGCCTGAAGACGTTCCTGGACCCCTCGAAGCCGTTCGGGGCGCACTACGGAGCCATCATTGGTCTCCAGGCAGTTGGGGGAGCGGAGGCCGTGCGGGTTCTGATCCTGCCTAACCTACCGACCTACGGAGCCCTACTGAAAGACGGCATGGCGGAAGAGAATCCACGACGGCCCGAAGCAGAGAAAGTGCTCGCCGTGCTATTTGGGGTCCTCGGCACTTTGCGCGAGGGACGCACGGCACTTGCCAATGGGCATAATGGCGTCGTCACCGAGGATTTACGCGGGCGCCTAAATGGCAAAGTGGGAGAATTTCTCGCAGCCAAGATCAGCGAAGCGGGGGAGGTTGACCTGGTGCATGCGATCTTGGAATTGTAAATTTTGAAGCCCCCTCTTTGTTATCATCTTCCCCTTTTTTTTTTTTTTCCTTCATTTCCGGGTTATTTTGCTGCCTTTAGCCCATAACATTGGCGGTGGGATGGAGAGATTATTTGAGGTTTCGGCGTTGGGGAGAGCGATTTTCTTGATGTTCAAATCATACATACCATTTAGCATTTGACTTTCTTACATTGTTAACTATTGATTTCTTGAGTCCGGGCAGAGAAGAATTTTCCCATTGGATCTCTCTCTCCAGGGGTGGATTGTCGTACCTATCCATTATTATAATGAGTCATTTAATTGAAGGGGTTGTTTGGGTGCAGCTGAACCTTGCATGGCCATCTGCACGTCCGCCAGTTTTTGATACATCGACGGCGTGACTGGATTGGATTTTGGTCTCTCCGCGTTCCTGACCGACGTCACTTTCCGGCTGACTCAGCCCGCCCTCTTCACCGCCCACGGTTTGGGAGTCTAAGCCGCGGGGGTGGTCAGAAAGGGGATAAAAAACCAGAAGAAAAGAAAAAAAAAAAAAAGACGCAAAAAAAAAAGACGACCAAGTGTCGCACGACCAGGTATTCTGCTTCCTCAAGATCCAGGCATCGATCGATCGTCTTCCTCCACTGAACCCCAAACCAACGAGGAAGTTGAAAAAACTGAACTTGCTCTCTTCGTAGTTCAGACCACCGAGTGTCTCGAAGAAAAGATCTACATTACCCTCCTCCTGTTCGGTCTCGTCCGTTCGCTCAGATTCTGCGAACGAGCCCAACCCAACCTGGAACTAAACCGAAAAGCGTCAACCACTCCCGTCGCTTTACGCCCCACGACTTTTTCTCGGGCCCACACACCGAACAGCAATTCAGAAAGAGGGCAATAAATATCAGGATTCAACCTGCACGCCTGTTGACCCCACGTCAACATAAATTTCTGTCTTTCGAGTACACCAGTGCTCTGCTCTTCTTCTCTCCTCTTCGCTGGCGCAATTGATAACCCGAGTCTCCATCTCTGGCAATTCCTCAGTGAGCACTTGCAGATGTCCAGACTCGTAGCGTCTCGCGACAACTTGCTGCTCTAAGCTCTATTGCATTTTAGCCTTCTATGAGCCCGAAGGATTTACTGCGATACCTGTCCAAGCCTGCGAAGTAGGTTCTCCCTGGTGGTGACGGTCTTGGTGGTGGACGCAATGCTAATCCCACTGGCACCTAGGCCCCGATAACGCGACTCACGCCTTCCCACTCTTCTTCAACTTCCCTTATTTCAAACTAGAAAAGCAGATATCCTCGTCTGCTAGACCCGATACTTTTACCGGTATCGGTATCTTCCAGTACGAGGGTTTACGACTGATAGTCACCATTCCTTTCGCCAGAGGCATTTTCCTCCTGTCCCTCTCTTTCCGCCCTCCCTAGCAGCCTTTCAAGGCTTGTATTGAACCCTACCTTTCTGGCTGTGTGCCACGTTCACTCGACTCGTTAAGGGCCTTCTCTCTCAGGCGGACATCCCCCCCTGTTCGTCTGGGCAGCAGATAGTGCTTCCTAGGCTTTTCTTGTCTACGGTCCACGAATCGAGCGCGTCGCTTGACTGCACATCTCAAATTCATACTATTATCACCAGTTCGCCTCTCAATCTCTTAAGTAGCCAAGATGGTTTACATTGGAATTCCCAAGAATTATACGCAGTCGCCATCCTCGTTTATGGCGACCCCGTCTCTAACCATCAACCACGAGGTGACACAGGATCTTGACTCTACCAACGCCTTCGAAGGTACGTCGTGCACGATCATGTTCCGACCATGCAATGCAGAATCTAATGAGAAACAGGACCCGAGAAGCTTCTAGAGGTCTGGTTTGCCCCGTCCGCCAATGAACTGGGCTCGTCTCAACCTACCGGCCTAAAGGCCGTGCCCGAGGAGGTCTGGAAGGACATGCTGGATCTTGTCAATTGCCAGGTGCTTTCCATTGTCTCGTCCGAGGACGTCGATGCGTACCTTCTGTCAGAGTCCAGCATGTTCGTCTGGCCTCACAAGCTTATCCTCAAAACATGCGGCACCACCACTCTGCTCTCCGGATTGCCCCGCATTCTTGAGATTGCTGCTCTGTTCGCCGGTTTCCCCAAGTCCGCGGCTCCTTCCGGCAGGGCTGGCATTGCCGCTGCCCCGTACCGGGTGTTCTACAGCCGCAAGAACTTCCTGTTCCCTGACCGCCAGCGTGGTCCCCACCGCAGCTGGAGGGATGAAGTGCGAACCATGGATAGGCTCTTCTTGAACGGCAGCGCTACATGATTGGCAAGATGAACGGCGAGCATTGGTACCTGTATCTGACCGAACCCAACACCTTGCTCACGCCCCCGGCCAGTCCTAAGGGTGATGAGGAGGTCACGGAGACCAAGTTCCTCCAAATTCCGGAAGGTGGTTTGCCGCAGAGAGATGATGCCAATGATGAGACGCTTGAGGTGCTAATGACCGACTTGGATGAAGAGAATGCCAAGCAGTTCTATCTTGACAATGCCACCGCTGTTGCTGAGAAGCGCTACCGCAACTTTGACAAGGACAACAGCGACCACGTCGATGTGTTCAGCAACAACTCAGACATGGATCTGGAGGACACGGATGGAACCCGCATTCTGCCACCGGAACTGACTACGGAGGGTCACGCCTTGGGAACTGTCGTGTCCGAGTCTTGCGGCCTTTCGGATGTCTATTCCAAGGAGCAGTTCCCCGAGTCGCGCATTGACGCCTACCTGTTTACTCCCTGCGGCTTCTCTGCCAACGGCGTCATCCCGTCTCCGGACCCGAAGGCCAACACCCACTACTTCACGGTGCATGTGACGCCCGAGCCTCACTGCTCCTATGCGTCCTTCGAGACCAACGTGCCGCACTCGCAGAACGGTCAGACCACTGCGGGTATTGTGAAGCAGGTGGTGAACATCTTCAAGCCGGGCCGCTTCACTGTGACTCTGTTTGAGAACAAGCCCAGTGATGCCGAGCTGAGCGGCATCGGCGAGGCCAAGTACATCGAACGGCAGGCAGCCCGTCGGAAGTCTCAAGTGGAGCACATCGAAGGATACCGTCGGGTGGATCGCATCGTTCACGATTTGGATGGTTATGACCTTGTCTTCCGCTACTATGAGCGGCTGGACTGGAAAGGGGGGGCTCCTCGACTCGGAGAAGAGCGCATCTAAGGGGGGTCAATCCATCCATCGTGCGATCTGTTGATTCATCGGAATTGAAATTGCTTTGTTACCACTGTCTCTTACTTCTCATGTTTGTTTCTTGCTTCGTTGGATTTTTACCGAGCCAGTTCTGTTGAGTTTTTACTGTTTCAAGCTACTATTCTGACGTTCATTGAGTATCATGGCCTGCATGGTTTTTTTTCGGTTAATCAATATTTATTTGGTGTGCCAACAACATGGCCTGAACAAGGGTAAACTAGTCCCTATGATCTTTTCCGTAGCTGCAACAATCCCTTCCGATGCTCTTCGCATTTATGTAAGCTCTAGTACGACTATTTAGAAGTAGCCATCACCTCTCTCCCAGTAGGTCCTCTCTGCAGGTGGATATCTTCTGTATCTATTGATATAGGTATTGATGCTTCACGATAAGCAGACGTAGGATTTAACCCCAACATATTTTTCTAAATGTTCCAGTATCTTAACTATCACTTGAACCACCTAGAATCAGTTGATGAATCTCACATCCATTCCGCTAGTGGAACAATGAATAGATAGCATTGAATTCAACCATCACAGATCTTAGGTAGTATTGAAGTAGTACATACTGGATACCCCAGGCACACAACCTTACCCGAAAGAGGACTAGCGTGACGGGCGTCAAATCAGTTATCGGACCTTTGATAGTGAGCCTTCGATACATACCTCAACTTTTAAGTCAACAACAACGCCCAGTGAGCGATCTCGAGAAGCTCCAACACATCACCCCCGGAACCCCCACATAGACCCCGAAATAACAGAGAACAACTCACCATGTCATCACCGCCGCCAACGAACCCCCTAAAACGCCCCTCGATCTCATCCTCCGCCTCCCTGCCGCTCGGCACCAACCCTAAACGACCACGCATGCACCCGCTCCGCCAGACTTCCTTCCCGACGACGATCGACGCGGATTCGCGCGGATATGGTGCTGCTAGCGATGCGGGCAGCGTGACGGGCAGTTTCACGGGGAGTCTGGGGGGCACGAGCGCGGACGGTGTCTTTCGGAACAAGAACGCGGGCGCAAGAGTAAAGCGGAGAAGGAGCGCGAGAAGGAGGATGCGGCGAGAGGGGAGATGCGGTCGTCCGTGGATGCGGAGGGGTCTGTGAGAGCTGGTGCGACGGGCGGCGGAGGCGGAGATGATGGGGATGATGACGAGGATTTCGAGGATGAAGGGGAACTGCTGGGAAGAGAGGAAGGCGCTACGGATACGGAGGCGGAGAAGAAAAATCTTGCGTATGTCTTTTCTTCCAGCCATTTATTGTTTGCTATGTCCTAGATGAAAGTTGCTAACTGGTTGGTACAGATTGCTGGTCGATGCTTTTAATCCTTTACAGTCCGAGCGGTACGATCTGTTTAAACGAGCGAAGCTGAGGAAAGAGACCCTGCGGCGTATTGTGAATCATGCGCTATCACAGTCCGTGCCGGCGAGTGTGGTGACTACGATCAACGGGTTTACGAAGGTGTTTGCAGGAGAGATTATTGAAAAGGCTCGGACGGTGCAGGCTGAATGGGCGGAGGCACACGATCAGGCTGCGATAGCTGCTTTTGAGGCTGAAGAGGCCGCGACAATGGCGCGAGCTGCGAATGCGTCGGCTCCTGGCACTCCAGGTCCCGGTACGCCGGGGCCCGGCGGACTGCCTCTAGTGAAACAAGAGTCCTCGAATCCCTCGTCTTTCCCGTCTACACGTGCCCCCGGGACGCCGGTCCCATCCGGCGTAGCAAGTCCGCAGCAGTCGGTAAACGGCACTGCACAACCTACACGGGAGCGGATATTCAAGATGCCTCCTAATCCCCACCGGGGACAACTACTTCCGTCGCATTTGCGAGAGGCTTTACGACGCTGGAAGCGGGATGGAGAGGGAGGCGGTGTCGGCTTCTCCGGACTGAGTATGGGCAATCTGGGAGTTCGGGGATCGGTGACGTGGGGGGCAGGCAGTATTGGCGGGCGACGAATTTTCCGCTAAAAGTACACGGGTTTCTCGATTTAGATCTCTTTTATGACGTTACGAAGGGCGTAATCACTTGGGCTCTGAAACACACTTATGGCCATCTTGTGACGTTCAGTTCCTGGAACTGGAGCATCTATCGTCTTCTCATTTGAAAAGATACACTCACCCACGGTGCCTCCTTGCGATGCTCGGCGGTCAATCGATTTGGGAATCACCTGTTATGGAGCATACATATGAACAGTGGAACCCACCGACACGCTCCTGGTATACCAGAGATAACATCGCACAGGTTATCAATGAGCGCCACAAGGCCAACTGAGCCTCCTTAACCGAGTTCTACGTCAGGGAATACGCTGTGCTTCCGGCATTTCCTCTCGTCCAGCGACTCAATATCATAGTACATATTAGATCTTTAATGACATAATATAACATCTAATTCATCCACTGAGGGGAAGAGCTTCTCTTGGCCTGAGACGACCATGAATGGACGTTATAAACATCCACGCCCCTTGCAACAAATCAGGACGCCAACTCATGCGTCCTACCCACCGTAGTCAACTCCACAGGATTAGAAGGATTCTTCCATTGCTCCGTCTCACGCTGTTGCATCCCATACAGTGAGTTACTTCCAGCCGCGGACGAAGCAACAGCCCCATTCCCCCCAGCCCAACCTCCAGCCCCAACACCACTACCACCACCCGCTGCAAGACTCTTCGTCCTAGCCCTCCTCTCCCAGAGCGCCCAAGCGATCGCCCCCAGAGCAATGACCCCTAACGGCACACCAACCCCAGCCCCAATAGCGACGTCCCTCGAGCTCGAGCCCGAGGACGACGATGACGACGGCGACGGCGACGGCGACGACGTGCTATTCGACGCGGTACTGGACGCACTCAGCGACGACACGTTCGCCAGCGCCGCATACCCCGCCACGAGGGTCGCATCCGGGACGAAGAACGGACTGCCCGAATCAGAACTACAGGTCACCTGGGAGCCGTTGCTTACGGGGTCGTTGCAGCAGTATTCGGCTAGCTTGTTGCTGTTGAGTCCTATTGGGAAGAGCGAGGAGCCTGAGCTGCGGGAGACGTTTGCTATTGTATTTTGTTAGTATGCATTGGGTCTCCTTTTTGAAATCTGACATGATGATGATGTTCGACGATAAATTGGGTGTGTAGACAAAAACAACTCCATATGTTCCAGGACGGGATGAAGAATCACATACTACAAAACTGCGGACAGTTGTCCGAGTTCCAGTTCGGATCTGTACAGGCGCCCCGCGACAGCACGTAGGGTTGGATGGCGACGTTGAGACACAGGTTATTGGACAGACACAGATTCCCGGAGCGGCAGCAGCGCGTATTTCTCGTCGGAGCAGGGGACGTCCCCTGTTGCGGGCGTGCCGTCGGGCCAGTAGCATGTTTCCGTGCTGTATACCGATCGGACTAGCAGGAGGAGGAGGAGATATAAAAGTGGAGGGCGATTCATGATGGGTTGTTTTGGGGTTTTGATATATAGGTACTATGGCGTGGGAAAGCATGAAAGTCGATATACTGGTCGGGGTGTGGGGGTTGTCTGTCAAATTTATTTATTTATTTATTTAGTGTCAGATTCTCTGACAGAAAGGCGCTTAGCGATTGCTGAGCTGACGCTGGAATCGACATGCAGGAGGCATTTGCCAATCGGAGGGGGAAGCTATCGCCATTGCAGTAATGCATTGGAAGATCTTCATTCGCGGCGGTATCGGTAATTCCATTTGGCAGGGCTTGACTATGTAACACCCAATCACCTTGCATTTCGATTGTGAGGCATTGCTTGTTTCTTCTTGGGGGCCAAACAGTGACCCGTTGTCGGATCCCTTCCACTCAATCCATTCAATCCATTCAATTACCCCCCCAAAGGTAGAAATGTATCAGTCCTCTCTGTCAATCTGATCAGCCTCTCAACATTTCGACAAGAAGACATATACTACAAACTTACCATACTGAATGACGATATCAACCAGGGGCAATTCGCAACGGAACGCCGATCAGGAGTAGTGTCTCAGCCATTCAAACATGGATGATTCTGAACGCAATACGCTCCCTAGCATCCTGTAGTCCATGACGGCGTGCACGTTGATCGTCGAGACGGATAAGTCTTCTACGGATGACCTCCACTATGAGGATGATGATGATGGTGGAGACGAGCAGTTCGATCCACTGCACCAAGAACCCGTTGTATTCGCCTTCAAGGTCCATCCTGGATAGATATTAGATTTGTCCCGGCATTAGACATGAGCTGGACGGGATATGGGGGAAAGCTTAGCCATCTATCAGGCTTCCTTGTCTTACATGTCACTGGGAATCGTTGAAGTACTTATTCCTATACCCTACCAGTCAGTTCTTTGTTGAACGCATCTGATTCTGGTCTGTATTCTCACCAAAGAGAATAATATCAGAGCAGATGTTCACTAAGAGATAGTATCCAAGAGTCCTCATCGATGAGAGTGAGATAAAAAAGAAGCTGGCAAGAACATGTCAATGAAAGGATTCAGTTCTCGGCACTTTATCACGACAGTCACTGTCAAAAGCGACTCAGCAACGAGTCAGCGAGGATGTGCAAACTACACATGAAACTCATCACAGCAAATACGGACCTCACATTGACCTTCGTACACAGCGTGCACTGTGGTATCCATCATTCACATGATGGCAAACACGCTCCTTTGTTGTCTCTTGCAGTCTTTCATGACTGTGTTCTCTCAGCTGTTGCTCAATGTGTTTAAGTACCCGGTCAGTAAGATAATCGTCGTCCGACGCTTCTGGTCGGCCGTGCCTTTTTCTGGGCTCCGGGAGGTCTGCATCCGGATCTACAATAAATCGGCGTGTCATCAAGACACGGCCACGATCCCGCTCGGAGCAAAGCCTATATCGGACCCAGAGCAGAATCGCAAGGTGGCGACAGTGGTTTTCCTGATCGGTAAGCTAAAAGTTGTGCTCCCGCTCAAACGGACTCGTCTGATTAAGGCATAGGAGGTCCGGGCTCGGGGAAGAGTACTATTGCAACCAGGCTTGCTGCAGATCTGGGTCTCATCCATCTTGATCCCGACGAGATCATTAGTCGTCTAGGAATCGCCGGCCCCGACGAGTGGCTTGCAGTGAAAAGCACTATGGACGAGAACGGAACTGTTCCCGACTATATAGTCAGCCTTCTCTTGAAGATAGAAATATCCAAGCATCTAAACGCACACCAGAGTGTGTTCCTGATCGAGGCCTTTCCCCGGTCATACGCGCAGTTCATGGAATTCACCAGCGTGAGTCAGCCCTAAGTGCTGAGACCCTCCTAACCGCGTCATTAGATCTGTGGCTACGGGCTTACGATCAGCCTTGACGTGTCCTCTGCCACGTTGATGAGACGCTTCATGTTAGAGACGAAATCATTCTCGGAGAAAGTGGCCCAAATGGAGGATTTCCTCAAACGCGAAGACACTTTTGCTGGCGCAGAACTTGCTCTCTACCCACACGCCGATTTCACCAATGGCCTTGTCAAGGTATGTAAAGCGGATTTTGCATGCTGCTTTGAAGCGGACCCTGATCAGCGACAGGTTTGCGCCGAGCTGAAGGTTGAAGAATTTTACCCACATCTGAAAGATCTCGTCGCGGTATGACCAGGGAGCGAATCCGAGGAAGATCCGTACACTAACATTACCTAGAGAAGGCTCGCCAGTCCTAAAACGGCTCTCTGGGTCAACGAACTGGGCATGGAAATGGTGTCCTCAGTGGACCACTTTGAGTCTTAGACTTAGCTCCCCTGGCTGTTCTCAACCTAGTAGTCGTCCGAGATCGGGCGTGTTCCAATGAGTACTTCGTCATGCAACAACGGGCTTATTACTTGTCTGAGCAAAGGCTTGCGCATTTCCAGCTTTTTTCGTGCAGTATCGTGTACTGAACGATGGTATTGTTGCCGCTAAAAAGATCATGTATCAAGCGTTGGTTCCAGCATTCGACCTGTGAAGGAGTAGCGTTCAGAAATGAGAAACAGCCCAAAAGGGTAGATGTTCTATTTAATCGGAATTCATTCTAAGTAACACATAAAACAGAGAGCTGAATGGTACACGCCATATTATACAATGAAAAAGAGTCTCGATATGTAGATGGCCGACTATGTGGCATAACCTCGTGCTCACCTTTGCTTGGAGTTTTTGAATGCGGAACGGGCCTTCTCCCTTTCAAGCTCCAGAGCTCGGAGGTGGGCCTCTCGCCGCGCGTGGTTTCTCTCCTCCCGTTTCCAGTCTTCTTCTTCCTTCCTCCTCTGCTCGTAGTCTGCCGCTAATTTGCGGTCCTTCTCGCTGAGCCGAGGGGGTTCGGCCAGTGATCCGTCTGCGTTCTTCGTGGGCTCGTTACCCATTGCTGAGTCCAGCTTTCCCTTCACATCAGTTGTAAGATTATCGTAATTCTTTTTGACGCTGTTGAGCGTCCGGTCGACGAAGCTAAGATTCTGGGCCGCCTCTACTGTAGGCACTTCCATTTTCTTATCCGCTTCCTGGGTGTCGAGGATCATGCGGATGGCTCGGCCATGCTCCTCTGGCGACATTGCGGTGGCTTCTGCCGGCTTTTTGGGAATGGCAATGTTGGCAAATTGCCGGAAGCTGTTAGAGGAAAGCATGTACGCCTGCCCCAGAGCAAACAAACCGGTCGAGAGGAAGTAAAGCTGAAGGGCACTAGGGAAAAAGGACATGAACGCGAAAGAAAGGGCAGGCATTCCGTACAGAACAGCTCTGCCGACGGGTGAGTTCGCCATTTGGTTCATACCGTTCTCTCCGCCTTTCTGTGAAAACAGTTAGCTTTGCCTTGCGGAATATAGAGGCATGCCCGGTCATACCTTGAAAGACAGATACATGGCAAATGCTGTAGCAGCTGGAAGCAGAAAATACGGATCCGCAACCGTGAGATCCTTGATCCAGCCGACAGACTCCACAGCCAACCCGGGTACTGGCAAAGAAGTCATTCCCTTGACAACTCTGTAACAACCAAAACCCAAAGGAAGCTGAATGAACGGTATCATTGTCTTGTAGAACTTAATGCCATGGTCACTGTGGAGTTGCTGCAGCTCTGCTCTCGTTTGCATCATGTCCGTATGTCTCTTCTCATTTGCAGCCTTCGCCATCTTGGCTCGGAGAGGTGTCACGACGTCTTTCAGATTGTGGATTTTGGTGGAGACATCCGCTGCGCTGAGCATTGGTTTCAGCAGAGCCAAACGGACCAAAAGACCGGTTCCAACAATACTAGCCCACCATGCAGACCAGCCCAGATGTGGAAATGCTCGATGAAGTATTCAATCATGGACGAAGGGCCCCAGCCGTAGTCGAGTCCTAGGTCTTTCAAGTATCCAATCTTCTCGGGAATGGCGTTGATGTCAAAGTCAGAAAGATCGGCTGCTTGTTCGGGTACGGCCGTGTCTACAGCGGTTGCAGCAGTGGCAGTCGAAGCAGAGGCAGTGGAAGCGGTGGAATTGAATCGTGCGGCCGACGCATGATGAATGGAGGAGGCAGGCCTCCAGGACAGGTTTCCTGCAAGCGATTGGTTCAGTCTCCCATATCGCACAGGGAACCCCGGGGCATGGGAACGGAATGAAGACATCTGTCAATGTTTAGTATTTGCCGACGGAGAACGCATCCCGATAAACGAACCGATCGACTGGAGCGTGAGAAGGCAGTCAATCGCTGCCGGGCAATGGCAGGCATAGCGCCACGCCCTTTCAGGCCAGCTCCTCCCAGCATCATTGCAGTTAGAGCCAACGGAGAGACAAAAGTCGAAGTACGGACTGGGAATAGCGTTCCTGAAGGGAAGAAGCGCGACAACGGCCGATTGATCGGACTTTTTGCGCCAAGCCC
The DNA here is from genome assembly GCF_001204775.2 of Aspergillus nomiae NRRL 13137. Taxonomy (NCBI): domain Eukaryota; kingdom Fungi; phylum Ascomycota; class Eurotiomycetes; order Eurotiales; family Aspergillaceae; genus Aspergillus; species Aspergillus nomiae. The sequence continues at coordinate 107,931 of NW_015378101.1, forward strand.
GTTTTTTCTGCCGGGCGGCCGGAGAACCCCAGGCTTTTACCGACCTGTTTATTATATTAAATATAAATGGTACAATATATCGGGCTAAAATAGTAATGAAATGATAATGATAATGACGATGATGATGATGGTAGACTAGCTGTCGCTAAATCAGAAGGTTGTACAGCTGCAGCTAAGTCATCGCTCTCATGCCAAACTCGAGGTGCTTCGCCAGACGCCATCCAGTCAGACAGTACAAGTACTACTCATGCCTTATGATCTATGTACATTTGTAATCCCCACGTATACGTTTCCTGCTGTAGTAAAAGATAACCAAAGAATCTTGCTAACAATTCTGTTTCTGTTGTTGTGCTTTTGAGTGTGAGCGCGGTCACAGAGTCTGATAGTGAGCTTCCAGCACCTGTCTTATTCCAAAGACGCCGTGTCTCACAAGCTGTTACTCCTCCGTGACGGAACTTCTCGAACCTCCACACCAGGACCGACTGTTCTCCGATAGGTAGGGAAGATCTAGTGGCAATACTATAGTATTAGTATGGTCCGCTAAAGGTATGCAGGTAGGGGCGAACAGCAGAAACTGATCAGGGAACAGTACCTTTGTGCCGGACCATCCTAGGCGGAAGGCTGCTTCATGTGCAAATAGTTCACCAAAGCCCAGCATGAGTCCATTCACGAAGGGAAGAACCAGGTTGATGGCGGCGCCTCGCAAAATACTCCAGATCGTAGGGGGTTTGTAGAGGATCAGAGGAGAACTCGACGTCGACTCGGATAACTCATTGTTGGCTGAATAATTCTCCGAGTCTGAACGGACGGTCAATCCAGATTCATAGAGCTCGACGCTCGAGCCTGTGTGGTCACCCGAAGCCATGATGCGGGGGTAAAGGAAGAACGCGCCGTTCAACCAACGAGGGCAGATCGGAGATTGGTCGTAGGGGGGAAGATCAATGGGAGGTAGCCGTGATTTAGCTCGGAAGGATGTTCCCAAGAGACGAATTCGGATTCTAAGCCCTTTATGACTTAAGTAGCGGGCTTTTAGGATTTGTTGACCTGGCTAGGATTGTATCGAATACCTTCCTCGTCATACATGAGCTAGTACCTACTAAGGTGTGATGCTTGGATACACCTGACCGGTTATGTAATCAGGCACTGCATGCCGCTTCAACAAAACACCAAACTCATCAATCAGCGATGGTGCTAGCAGTTCTTGAAAGGTCATAGCTGGCGATCAAAGAAATGCCATATTTCTACTCAGTTTATCATGACGCCTCATCGATCCGGGAACAATGTATGATTTGTTGCGTTACTTTAGTACTACTCCTAGGCTAAAGTTGAGCAATTAGAATACTCTCCAATCGGTTCCATCGTTACGATGGGACCCAATGGAGCAAACCGCGATGATTGGGCACTGGAGGTGCTGATTGAGATGCCACCTGTACTGCGTAGTTCTGTGTATCGTAGCAAATGCCGAGCACTAAGTCGTACATCCACACCTGGTTATGTGTGGTAGGGAAAGATATATCTCATACATTTCCAACCCATGGGAAGAACGAACTTCAATCCCAAGATGGAAGGCAAATGAAATGTCCCCCACTGATTCCTGAGGCATCCGTGGAAGATCCCCTCTTCCGATGACCAATCAGGTAACAGTGACGTACCTCATTGGTTCCTCAATTGTTGTTCTTCAGCTTTCTCGGAGATGAACTAAGCATCATCTACCATTATCTTGCCCTCCATTCACTTAGATTCCCTCCTTCAGACCCTCCTTCAAGTACCCTGGCCTTATCACAAATACCCCCGCGCTCCTACAGAAACTATCTGATAACGCTACAAGCTGCTGGGTTTTTGAGATACCGTCAGCATGGATCGTAATCCGACCATTCAAGATGAGGACGTCTCTCAGTTTTGTGCCATGACCGGAGTACGTCCTGAGCAAGTAAGTCTCTCTACCCTTCCGCGCATGCATGTATGTCCCGCTAACTTTATTGTCCCAAAGGCACAGGAGTACCTCGCAGCCAATGGAGGGGATCTTGAGGCTGCCGTGACGGAATTCTTTGCCGAACAAGATGAAGCTTTACAAGAGGGAAACACAGTTCCTGGTCAGACTCTTGGAGAAAGCGAATCGGCGCCGTCCGCAGGCCGGTCCCTAGCTGGCAGTTCCTCTCAGTCACCATCGTTTCCCCCCCAACAATCTTCCACATCACGCAAATCCGCCCCGAAAAAGAAGTTCGCGACGCTGGGTGATTTCTCCTCCGGCGGTGGCGATGACTCGGAGGAGGAAGATGACGCAGTCAACCGGGATTTGTTTGCTGGGGGTGAAAAGTCTGGATTAGCTGTGCAGAACCCCGATGATATCAAGAGGAAAATCATCGAAAAAGCAAAACGGTTAGTCAGGGCGCTTCCGTAAAGCAGACTTCTGTAGGTCGTAAAGGCTAAACATCTCTTAGGTCTCAGGTCCCAGCATCTGATAACTCGGAGCCCCGACGGTCTTTCTTTACAGGTCCCGCTCGCACGCTCGGCGGCGATGACACCCCCAGTCGGGTCATCGATGTTCCAAACGAACCTGCCGCGCGACTACCACAGCGCGTTCAGCGGACACTACACTTCTGGGCCGATGGGTTCTCCGTGGACGACGGTGATCTTTACCTCTCTGACGACCCCCGAAACGCGGAAATTCTCGATGGTATTCGCCAGGGTCGCGCTCCCCTTTCCATCATGAATGTGCAGCCGGGTCAGGAGGTCGATGTGGAGATCAAACAGCATGAGGAAAAATACGTCAAACCAAAGCCTAAATACAAGCCTTTCGCTGGTGCTGGACAGCGTCTCGGAAGCCCGACGCCGGGTGTGAGAACGCCAACCCCTCCCACTGCTCCTGCTGCCGGCCAGATCAACTCAGACCCTAGCAAGCCTGATGTGGATGAATCGCAGCCGATCGTCACCCTTCAGGTCCGTCTTGGTGACGGAACACGCCTGACTTCCCGATTCAACACTACGCATACGATTGGTGATGTCTATCAGTTTGTCTCTGCCGCCAGCTCGAATAGTCAGAGCCGTCCCTGGGTGCTGATGACCACATTTCCCAGTAAGGAGCTTACTGACAAGACGGCTGCCCTTGGAGATCTGGCTGAGTTCAAGCGAGGAGGTGTCGTGGTACAGAAATGGCAATGAAGAGTTAACACATAGTCCACCATTATAGAGTACACAGGCGGGGTGGGGCGGGCTCGATTGTTTTCAAAAGTCTGAAGCTGAGGGTCGAGAATATTAAAGTGTTCTACGAGACTCGAAGTTGTGGGATGATTCATGATAGCAAGCAATTTAGACCATTGACTTGTCACCCGAGAGCACTAATGAAGCATGAAAGATCCATGTTGAGTGATGACCATGACGGATGCTAGTATCTCAGAACTTGTATGATTCCAAAACCTTGGTCAATTTGAATCCTCCCTTGTAGAACCCCCGCGAGTAGATACTATATAAATGTTATCGGTATTCCAGTACTAGTACTACTATTAGGTACCTGAGTAAAAGAGATGGCGAACAGACCACCCAATGGGAATGATTCCAAGTCAATCGGTGATTGATAAGCAAAATCCACTCCGCCGAATGACGCAGAAATCCCGCGGCGAAATCGGCTTTTGCCATCTTATCAGCAACTCAACCAACTATGCATGGAGTTTGATATCCCTCCTACCACGCTCGTGAATAACAATTGCTCCCGGCAAAAATGCCTCTAGACGGCGTCAGAAATATCGTGCTGGTGAGTCTTACTCCAATTTCTTTAGAGACTCGAACAGTAAAGAAAAATTGTACCCCTCATCGCTTATCGATAACGATCGTCTCTGGGGTCCCTCCCATTCAGAACAAAGTGATGGCAGGCTGTATAGCGGGCACATTGACCATGAACAAGGTGAACAAGATATAATAACAAGGAGGACACTAACATGTATCAATACCATAGGTTCTATCCGGCAAAGGAGGCGTCGGCAAATCCTCCGTCACCCTCCAACTCGCACTGGCCCTCACCTTACAAGGCAAATCAGTCGGTATACTCGATATCGACCTAACAGGCCCCTCGATCCCCCGTCTCGTAGGACTTGAAGATGCGAAGATTACCCAGGCCCCCGGGGGCTGGGTCCCCGTAACAGTGCATCCGGCGTCCACAGATGACGGCGCACAACGAGGTTCCCTCCGCTGCATGTCACTGGGGTTCCTGCTCCGCGATCGCGGCGACGCTGTCATCTGGCGCGGACCGAAGAAAACAGCCATGATCCGACAGTTTCTGTCCGATGTTTACTGGGGGGAGACGGACTACCTGCTTGTGGATACGCCCCCTGGCACGAGTGATGAGCACATTGCTTTAGCGGAACAGTTACTTAAATCCGCAACTACGAATCCGGCTGCTGTGTCGTCGACTATGCCGAGATTAGCGGGCGCAGTTTTGGTTACCACACCCCAGGCGGTTGCGACGTCGGATGTTCGGAAGGAGGTGAATTTCTGTGTGAAGACGCAGATTCCGATGCTGGGTGTTATTGAGAATATGTCTGGTTATACGTGTCCGTGCTGTGGGGAGGTGACGAATCTGTTTTCGAGCGGCGGGGGGCAGGTGATGGCTCAGGAGACAGGAGTGAAGTTTCTGGGTGCTGTGCCTGTGGATATCCAGTTTGGGGAGTTGGTGGAGGGCAAGGTGGTTGACGAGAGTGACGATGAAGATGAGGGTGGTACGCAGTCGGAACAGAAGCAGGATGCGGTGGATGACAGGCCGTTGGTGGAGAGGTATAAGGATTGTTGGTCATATTCCCGGTTTGAGGGATTTGCGAAAACACTGCTGTCTGAGATAGAGGGTGGCGTGGCGAATTAGTCTTTTCTTCATGGTTCCTGCTGGTCTGGGTTCGTTGTTCAGAGGGCTTGTTCTCATGTTTATTATACCACCTTTGCATATGAGACTGGAGTTTATATTGGTCCTTAGGCACTGCGGTGTCTGATTCACTGTCTCACTATCTTTCTCCAAACAACACTAGGCACTGGACAGTGGAAGCTGGAAAAACTTCACATAATATTCATCACACATCTCACCATAGTCGTAATAGCAAAGATCATCAAATCTAGTACGTATCCTTCATAACATCCATCATCAACCGTGATCAATAGAAGCAGATACATTCACATCACAGAGAACAAGAATCGTTAATCGTCATTTGCATATACTCCGGACGTATCCGGGTCCTGCTGTCGCTCAAGCATCGCGCGCAGTCTCATCTCAGCTGTTGGCAGGGCTTGACCAAAATCCGACCCGTCGCGCACAGCATATTTCAGCCAACCAAATACTTCTGTCAAAAAAGATATTCCTACCGCCTGCAGACCCCAGCGGCTTCGCACTACAGCAGGATCCAGACTGTCTCCGAAAAGTGGCTGGCTTTGAATGATATGGGGTTCCGGTCCCAAAGTGCGTCCATCGGCCTGGGCATCTAGAAGAACCTCAGACACAAGGGCGGGTGTTTGAATAAGTCGTCTTCGATCGTCTGTGGTTGATTCAGCATCCGTTGCTAGCAATACCCGGCCGCATGACTTTGGCCTAGATGCGATTTCTCGTGTTGTAGGAAGTGGCCCCAGCGCGGAAGCTGAATCCATGGTAGTACTAAAGCCCATAGATCGTGGAGTGTCAGGGTGTACTTGAACAGACGACCCATCTCCACCGTAAAGCGAAGGCATTGATTGAAATCCCGCGGTACGAGATGCTGTACTTTGCCGGGCATTCTCTATGAGTCCAAATTGCATGGAGGAGGGGTGATCCCTCCCGTCCATAACACTATGGTCATCATCGTAAATAACCACATTGTCGTTGGCCTGTCTTTCATGCTCCGAGCTAGCTTCATCCACGGGCATTAGACCACCAGGAGGCGCCCGGATTTCGCCTAGGGGTGCTATATGGCTACCATATTCGTTGGCTAAACTGAGCTTACTCCGCCCACAGATCTCCCCGATTGAATCCAATGTATGGCGAATATTAGGCTCAATAGCCCGTAGGATGCCATCAATGCTGAAGTCCTCGTCTGAAGGAAGTTCTGGCCCTCGCCTTGTGGTTTCAGCGCGGCCTGCGAATGGGAACGACCGCCGTAGAGACATCTTTGACGTTTTCGCACTATCCCCAGGGCCGCCGGAATAGGCCCGAACCAGGACGGGCTGCGAGGGTGAAGTTGAATGGCCACCGCCAGTTTGGGTTGCTTGTTGGTGACTCCAAGAGAGGGTCCTGGAACTTTCACTCAAGTGACGCAAAGAAGTCGTGCGATACGCTTGGGAAGAGTCGTCCAGAGCTGACTCATAACGATAAGAGTTTGCTTGCTGCGATGGACCAGCAGTGTCAACGACTGGGTGGGAGTGAGCAAGAGGAAACCGAGGCCATCTCTGACGTGACAAGGACGAATGGATTTCATCAGGGTGGGTGAACAGTCTTCTGCCCGACTTATAATCCATTGTACGGACAAGGTTCTTTGCAACCACTTGTCGTCGATGCAGTGTTCGTCTCTGTATGTACCGAGCTCACTAAGTGATGCAGGAGACCGCAGAGGGAATAATGCAAGTAACTTCACCAGCGGGACTTGGTCACGAACCCCCCCTCTCACACCAGTTCGCAGCAAGTCGTTGAACAGCAGTGTATACCTGTCAGACAGTAGTAGAGAGGTTTCTGAGCCACGTATACACGCCGCCATGCATTACTTGGAGGCACGGCTGCAAATGAGACACGCAAAGAATGTAACGGGGGGCATACATCAAGGGAGCATGATCACACTTGTTGCAGAACGGGAGCTGCCGGATAATACGCTGATTGACTGTGGTTGTCGGGAAGACGCAGTTCATGCGTTGGTCGAATAATAATAAGTTTAATAGTTCAGCCGGTGAAACCAAATCCGTCGCTGAAATACAATATTCTACCCCCTCCTTGAGTCACTACAGCTAGATATATCTTTTTTCTTTCTTTCTTTTTTTTTTTAACTTTTTTAATTGTTCATCTTTTCCTTTTCCTTTTTCTTTGCTCTTCTAACGATATATCTTGACATCTCTCGAATTCCCTATAGATAGGGCTCGAAGCCGGGGATTCGGGTGTATTACAGCAACACCGAAGAGCGACTTGGCAGGTATAACATGAATGTTGCCAGAGCTTCAATATACTACTTTCTCCCACGCTTCTGGTCCCAACAAGCGCAAAACCAGATGTATACTAGTTCTCTATAGATCCGTTTCATGGTTGAATTGGTGGAACCAGACCGTAAAGGGAAAGCGTTCCAAAGGTCGGGTTCCGGCCAACTCCTTCAAACTTACCCCAGAGCCCGAAACTACCTCCTGCAACTACTCCACAACAAAAGGTTCTTTTCCAAACTGATATTGACGAACTCCCGGTGGATCTTTGCGCATTTCCAAACTTTCTTTCACCGCTCCACTTGTACGCGTAAAGATTGCAATGAATAAGTTTCGCGTATGCAAACCCCCAGTTTTGATCGCTGGTCCCCCGCCATTGACGCTTTTTTGGATTAACCGTAATGCGACAGTTTGGCGACTCGGACGAGTCTGCCTCTGACCTCGACGACGATACCTCTGGACTTCCCTTTCCGGAGCCATTGTCCCGTTCTTCCTTTCTCGCCCCCGACTTTGACCCCGCAAAATACCTGTCCTCCCTGACAAATCGACACCAGAGCCTTGAAGACCTACGGCAGGAATTACGTGACCTGGACCAACTGCTGAGTCGGGAGTTACTGGATCTGGTAAATGAGAATTACCAGGATTTCTTGTCGCTTGGGATTGCACTGCGAGGAGGGGAAGAGAAGGTAGAACAAGTCCGAGTTGGACTGTTGGCATTCCAGCGGGATGTCCAGTCCATCCGCGATAAGGTTGACGCCCGGTATCGAGAGGTAGAGCAGCTGGTGGAAGAGAAGAAGCGCCTACGGAAGGATGCAAATATCGGGAGGGCTTTGTTGGATTACGCCGATCGGGTTGACGAACTGGAAAGAAAATTGATGATTGGAGACACCACACCTGCCCGCCAAGGCGACCATGCTAAGGACCTCGATACGGACTCCGATCTACTGGACAGCGAAAGCGAAGATAGCGAAGATGGAGAAATCCCGAACGAGACATCAGCCACGCCCCTGGTATCACTGAAGAGGCTCGAACATCACATTCAAAAATACGTCTATTTGACAAGACTGTCGTCGCGGATAGGTGACGATCATCCGTTCTTGGTCAGTCAACAGTCGCGACTGTCGAAGATCAGATCGGCAATACTCTTGGACCTTAAAACTGCGCTCGAACAGGCGAAGATCGCGGGCGAAAAACGGGATACAAAAACGCTGGCCGTATTGCGTCTCTACAAACTCATGGGCGAGGACACCAGTGCAGTATCTGCCCTGAAGAATCTGAAAACATAGAACCCGTCTGGTACATGGACTAGGCTTTTGCATAGCGTTGGCGTTTGGGGTGTTGGGTTCTTCAGGAATAGATATGAAACAATACCATTATACACCGTGTCCTTCCTAATATAACATAATCTGTACACCCAAAAACGCAAAGACTTGAAGCTATTTTACAGACCGCTCAAAGATGCAGTATCGGGGGAATTATCGGACTTGAACTCTCCGTTGAGACTGAAACCAGGGCCATTGGTCGAGCTCAGCACCTAATAATAGTCAGCTAGGATGATACGTGTGGCTTCAGGGTAGAGGCTAGCCTACCACTTCATAGATCTCCTTGTTTATGCGGTCGTTGAGGCCAGCCGCATCCTTCTTGATCTGTTCGAGAGTGGCGCGCAGATTGTCTCGCAACTGCTCAGGGGTGAATGCCAGCTGCCCAATTGGAAGTCGAATGACAGCATCACGCTCCCTGTATACCGTACCGCCACGCAGCATTTCAACTCTCGAAGCGACGTCTTCAACAACGGTACCTGTCTTTGCGCTGGGCATCAGTCCTCTAGGACCGAGGACCCTACCCAGTCCGGCCCTGTTCAAGGCCTCCAAGCTATCAGGGTGACAGATCAGGCGATCGAACTCAATGATGCCCTTTTTCACATTATCAAAAACCTCTTGTTCTCCAACTAGGACGGCTCCTGCCGCACGAGCCTCCTTCTCATGTCTAGACCCAGCAGGGCAGACGACACAAATCCGCGATTCTGTTTGGACTGAATGAGGAAACCGGAGCATGTTGCGGATCACTGGACCGTCTTTCATCGTCTTCAACCGGACGTGGACTTCGTATTTGGAGGTAGCTGGTTCGTGCCCGACTTCGAACGCGCGAAGGTACCTAGAGAGCAGAACAGATTCCGTGTCAGCAAAAAGGTGAGATGCGGGCATGGCAAGACACGTTGTACGTACCTCATGGCATCGCAAAGCGCGAATTGATCCATATCCTTCAGATCCCTTTGTTTGAACTCTCGTGCACCCTTCTTTGTCTTCTTACTCTTTTCCTTGTTCTTTTTACCTTGTGCTTGAGGATTGTTCTTTGCTCCTCGAACCTGCTGAAAGCTGGAGAGGAGAGGGGCCATTGACCCCTGGCGAAGCGGAGACCGGCATGACGACAAGAGACTCCTTGCCGCGGTGGGCATGAGTGATCCGTAGGAAGCCATTGCGTTGGCTATAAGATGTTGACTTTCGGTGTTCTTGCGGAAAGGGAATGTTTTCTGCCCGAGAGCTCTCCGACTTGCGGGCGGCGGGCGGAGAAATGTGACGCCGGCGGAACCCCAATTGAGTCAATGCCCCTCCAAATATTTCACGATACTCTTTTCCCCACCATAGAAGCTCTAGACGGATTCATTCGGATTTTTACCAGTGAATTCGGAGCCATCATGTCTAACATGCAGTTGACCTTGGCCGCAAAGGCCAGCCAGGCTGCTTTGCTCCCTGTTCTTCTGGTTGCAACCTCTATCAATGAAGCACGGCCATCCCCGGTGATTAACATCACCTACGAGGATAAGGCTGTTCTTGAACAGGGCGACAAGGCTGTTGTTCAGTTCACGGGTGCTAGCGGAGCTCCTGTTTTCGGACCTGTGAACGCTATCCAGGAGTTGCTCAAGGACTTTCCATTCCTCAACGCGAAGGATCAGAAGCTGGTACGTTACATATATCTGCAGGCAATCTATGGTTGCTGCCCTTCTACGTACGGCCTGAAGTACTTCCTCTAACAATGCTAGTAGGAGAACGAGTGGCTTTCTCAGCTTGATACCTTTACTACCCTCGACTTCAAGGCCCTCGATCCTTTGCTCCAGGGCCTTAATACCCATCTTCTTCTCCGGTCCTTCGTCGTCGGATACTCGCTTTCCACAGCTGACATTGCCCTGTGGGGTGCTCTCCGCGGAAACCGTGTCGCCGTCTCTGCTATCAGAAAGGGAGCTCTTGTCAACGTGACTCGTTGGTTTAGCTTCTTGGAAGATCTCTGTCCGTGGGCCACATCTGCTCTTGAGGCGCTGAATGCCGCAGCAAAGGAAAAGAAGGCCACCAAGGGCAAGGAAGGCAGTGCTAACTACGATGTTGCGCTTCTGAACACTGATAAGGGTGTTGTGACCCGGTTTCCCCCTGAGCCTTCAGGATATCTCCACATTGGTCACGCCAAGGCAGCTCTTCTCAACGATTACTTCGCCCACGAGAAGTACAATGGCACATTGCTTGTCCGCTTCGATGATAGTGAGTGAACCCCCGCCCTACAATATCCTTGACAACTTTCTCACATCTATCAAAGCCAACCCTACCAAGGAAAACTCTGAGTTCCAGGATGCTATCCTTGAAGATCTTGCTCTCATGGGTATCAAGGCCGACAAGATGAGCTATACTAGTGACTACTTTGAACAGCTCTACGAGTATGGTGTGCAGATCATCAAGGATGGAAAAGCATACGCCGACGATACAGATAAGGAGACTATGGCGGCGCAGAGAATGGACGGTCTGCCTAGTAAGCGTCGTGATGCCACTGTTGAGGAGAACCTTGCTCGATTCGAGGAAATGAAAAAGGGCACTCCTGAGGGTCTTGGATGGTGTATTCGTGCCAAGGTATTTAAGGCTTATATCTTCACTTCAGGAAAACCTTTCTCACATCAGTCTTTAGATCTCTGCCGACGACAAGAACAAGGCTCTTAGAGATCCTGTTATCTACCGCTCCAACCCCGACCCTCACCACCGCACGGGCACCAAGTGGAAGATTTATCCCACTTATGACTTTGCATGCCCTATTGTCGACTCTATTGAAGGTGTTACTCATGCTCTTCGAACCAATGAGTACCGTGACCGGAACCCTCAGTACCAATGGATGCAGGACGCCCTCAAACTCCGCTCGGTGCAGATCTGGGACTTTGCTCGCATGAACTTCATCCGAACCCTTCTGTCCAAGCGCAAGCTTACTAAGCTTGTTAACGAGGGCGTTGTCTGGGGCTGGGATGACCCTAGGTTCCCTACAATCCGTGGTATCCGTAGACGAGGCATGACCATCCCTGCCCTGAGGGAGTTCATTCTCAGGCAAGGCCCTAGCAAGAACATCACGAACCTTGACTGGACCCTCATCTGGGCGACAAACAAGAAGTACATTGACCCAGTTGCACCCCGCCATACCGCTCTCCTTCAGAAGGACGCTGTCAAGACAACTATTAAGGGAGCTCCCGCACCCTACACTGAAGAGAAGCCCAAGCATATTAAGAACCCTTCAGTTGGCACGAAGAAGGTCGCCTACAGTGGCTCCATCCTCCTTGAGCAGGAGGATGCCAAGAGCTTCAAGCAGGGTGAGGAGATCACCTTGATGAACTGGGGCAATGCGATTGTGCGCCAGATCGTGACTGACCCAAGCTCCGGTGTTGTTAAGGAGCTTGAGTTGGAGCTGCACCTGGAAGGTGATTTCAAGAAGACTGAGAAGAAGGTCACTTGGCTGTCTACTGACCAGGACCTGGTCCCAGTGGAATTGGTCGACTTCGACTACCTTCTCAACAAGGACACCTTGCAGGAGGATGATGCTCTTGAGGACGTCCTGAACAGGAACACTGAGTTCAGGGAGAGTGCTACTGCTGACTGCAATGTTGCCGAGTTGAAGGAGGGCGACATCATCCAGTTTGAGCGTAAGGGATTTTACCGTGTGGACAAGGCTTATGCACCGGGCCAGCCGGCTGTTTTGTTCTACATCCCTACGGGAAAGACCGGCGGTAAATAAGTGTGCAGTCTCATAAGTATGAGTCACGAAGATATGCTAGAAGAAGGTTGGAAATAAAAAGTCCATTACGCAGACCCGTCCGAAATGGTCACATAGTAGTATGATTATACGTTGTAACCTGGCTGTAGCAGCCACAGAAGTTAAACCGGACAAATAAACTTCGTCGCATCCAAAGTCTCCACGAGCAGTCCGTTCGGCACTACAAAATGAGCCAAGCTGCATAGCTGATCAGGTTGGATCAAAAATTAAAACGTAAGGGGTAGCTTGGGAAGTAACGTAGCCATGAGGGGAAGTATGTAGGATTGAGATTTCAATACAACACCAGACATGATAGAGTGGATGATGAGAGGATTACGTCGTGCAATCATTACCCGGAACGTGAAGGACGTTTTGATGTTGGAATTAAAATTTATATCCCGGTTCAGGTTACATTTGAAGTGTCAGATGGGGGACCTAACGGCTAAGGCATTCACTGTTAGCGCCGATCACTTGACGTCTCCATCCAGAATTCCACTCTTTCCACTCTTTCCACTCTTTCCCCGCAGCCTCTCCGATATCTTCTCATCATTGGCTCATAGGCTTTCGTGGTGGTTGTTGCACTCGATTATAAGCCAGCAAGAATGAAGCATTTCGAGCTCTCGTGTTCCCACTGTCCCTTCCCATGCTTACCCCACCCTCTGTCATCGTCTTATAGGAGGTCTCCTGGTCAGATCTTCCCGTGGGTCCCGGCTCTCTTTCCGCTGGCATATCAAGTCTAGAACCCTGGATATGCTCATCGCGTCATGCGGTTCTTCTAGAGTCAATTCTTTGCGTTGTGTATCTGACTGTCTGGGCATAGAAATGCTGGAGCGAATGAGTTCTGATGTTTCAACGGCCCCTCGATCATATACTTCAACCGGGTTATCCCGGATAGGTCACCACCGTCTCATACGTCAAGACCATCAAGGAGTCGTCGAATCAACCTACCATGTCCTTAATTCATATCACAAATTGACTTTGCCCTCGACCGGTGCATGCAGCCTTGTCTGGTCAAAGTACAGTAGGGGCTTGACCTCTACCTTACTTAACCTCTAGCCGGAAGCTTCCTAGGATCTACTACGTCAGCATGATAGTCCGTATGTAGTATGACTGTCCCAATCCGTCTAAGGGTTGGCCCTGGACATGGAGCGGGTGGTTATTGTAGCCCCCCTATGTCCTCGCGGAAGGGAAAAGCGCAAAATCCTTGCGCATTCTTGCTCTTACTAGTTGCCTTATGGGTAGATCCTTCTCGTTCGCTGTATGTTCAATCATTCTGAGGGGTCGCTCATTGTTGTAACCCCATTCGCTCACTTTAGCCGGTTGAGTAGGCATTGAGCACATCTGGCAAGGAACCGAGAAAGATGGCCGAGCAAGGCGGTGCCTCGAATGACGTGGAACGGGTAGCTCAAGCACCGGGATCTCAGGGTCGACTTTCTACCTCCGAAGGACGCGCGTCTAGGCGTATATCCCGAGTTTCTTACAAGGAAGACTGGGCCAATCTTGACGAATATGGCAAGCTTGTCAAGTACGCATCGACCTATCGCGAAGACGGCCGAGGCGATGAAACACAGGGAGAGGAAGAGGTGAGAAGAGTCTGGTATGCTCCCTGGAAGAAACGCAAGGTCCTTGTTCGACATGTGGGCCAAGACGATGGCCAGTTCCCGGACGACTGGCTCCTCACCGACATCCATCAAGGTCTGTCCAGCGATGAGGTTGGAAATAGGCGTCGCAGAGCGGGATGGAACGAGCTGGTGTCGGAGAAGGAGAACCCCATCGCCAAGATCTTGTCATACTTTAGGGGCCCTATCTTGTATGGTGAGTCATATCGGCTTACACTAGGCGCTTTCTATTCCATTGAGAGATTAATGCACTGACCTGTCGCAGTTATGGAGCTGGCCGTCCTTCTTGCAGCAGGTCTCGATGATTGGATCGATTTCGGTGTCATCATTGGTATCCTGTGTCTGAACGCGGCTGTCGGTTGGTACCAAGAGAAACAAGCCGCCGATGTTGTCGCCAGCCTCAAGGGAGATATTGCAATGAGGACAACGGTCGTCCGTGATGGCCAGGAACAGGAGATTCTGGCCCGTGAGCTCGTGCCCGGTGATGTGGTATGCTAGGCAATCTCAATCTGACCTCTCTGAATCCTGCGCTGGGATACTAACACAGATGGCAGATCATAATTGGCGACGGCCAAGTTGTGCCCGCTGATGCACGGATCATTTGCGATGTGAAAGATCCAAACGGATGGGAAGAATTCAAGATAATGCAAAATCAGGGTGACCTGAGCAGCACGTCCGAATCCGACATTGAAGAAGCTGAAGGTGAAAAGAAAAAGAATAAAGAAGGTGATGAGGAAACGCCACAGAAGCCCAAGAAACGAGGTTATCCTATCCTAGCCTGTGATCATTCGGCTATCACCGGAGAGTCTCTGGCAGTTGATCGTTATATGGGTGAAATGATCTATTACACGACAGGGTGTAAGCGTGGCAAAGCATATGCCGTTGTACAAACTTCTGCAAAGCTCTCGTTCGTGGGTAGAACAGCGACCATGGTGCAGGCGGCCCAAGGTGCAGGTCATTTCGAAAAGGTCATGGATAACATCGGTACCTCGCTTCTCATCCTCGTCATGGCGTGGATCCTGGCTGCATGGATTGGCGGTTTCTTCCGGCATATCCCAATTGCTTCACCTCGCCAGCAAACGCTTCTCCACTACACTCTGGCTTTGTTGATTGTCGGCGTCCCTGTCGGCCTTCCCGTCGTTACAACAACTACCATGGCTGTAGGGGCAGCATACCTTGCAAAGAAAAAGGCTATTGTGCAGAAGCTTACTGCAATTGAGTCGCTCGCGGTAGGTTGCGAGTAATATCCTCTGTATGGAAATGCTAATAGCTTACCAGGGTGTTGATGTCTTGTGTTCCGATAAAACCGGCACCCTTACAGCAAATAAGCTGAGCATTCGAAACCCATATGTGGCTGAAGGTGTGGATGTCGACTGGATGTTTGCCGTGGCAGTTTTAGCGTCATCCCACAACATCGATTCGCTAGACCCGATTGACAAGGTTACTATTCTGACCCTCAGGCAGTACCCTAAGGCACGGGAGATCCTGCGCAGAGGGTGGAAGACAGAGAAATTCCAGCCATTTGACCCGGTTTCGAAGCGTATTGTGACGATTGCCAGTTGTAATGGAATCAGATATACTTGCACCAAGGGCGCACCCAAGGCAGTGCTTCAGTTGACAAACTGTTCTAAACAGACCGCCGATTTGTACAAAGCCAAAGCGCAGGAATTTGCACACAGAGGCTTCCGTTCTCTGGGAGTTGCTGTCCAGAAAGAAGGAGAAGAATGGACCCTCCTCGGCATGCTACCGATGTTTGATCCACCCCGAGAGGACACGGCGCAAACAATCCATGAGGCGCAGAATTTGGGCATCAGCGTCAAAATGCTTACAGGTGACGCATTAGCCATCGCTAAGGAGACTTGCAAGATGCTCGCCCTCGGAACCAAAGTATACAATTCCGATAAACTCATTCATGGAGGGCTTAGCGGCGCAATGGCAGGAGACTTAGTCGAAAAAGCAGATGGGTTTGCAGAGGTGTTCCCTGAACACAAATATCAAGTTGTTCAGATGCTTCAGGACCGAGGCCATCTCACCGCGATGACTGGTGACGGTGTTAATGATGCACCTTCGTTGAAGAAATCCGACTGTGGTATTGCAGTAGAAGGAGCTACGGAGGCAGCACAATCGGCTTCGGACATTGTCTTCTTGGAGCCAGGCCTGTCAACGATTATTGATTCGATTAAAGTTGCGCGACAAATATTCCATCGCATGAAAGCATACATCCAATATCGTATTGCTCTCTGCTTACATTTAGAGATCTACCTGGTCACGACAATGATCATTCTCAACGAGAGTATTCGTGTCGAGTTGGTGGTCTTCCTTGCTCTGTTTGCTGACCTTGCCACTGTTGCAGTCGCTTATGATAATGCATCGTTTGAGCTGCGGCCTGTGCAATGGCAACTTCCGAAGATCTGGTTTATTTCATGCCTGTTGGGCCTTTTGCTTGCCCTGGGAACTTGGGTAGTTCGCGGCACTATGTTCCTCCCATCGGGTGGTATTATTCAGAACTGGGGCTCGATCCAAGAAGTGATCTTCCTCGAAGTTGCTCTCACAGAAAACTGGCTTATCTTCATTACGCGTGGCGCCGACACGTGGCCTTCAATCCATCTAGTTACCGCCATTCTGGGAGTGGATGTTTTGGCGACCATGTTCTGCTTGTTTGGTTGGTTCACTAACGAAGATATGCCCACCAAGCCCGCCGACAAATTCGTTGAAACAACTAATGGCTGGACTGATATTGTCACGGTGGTCAGGATCTGGGGTTACTCTCTGGGCGTGACCATTGTTATTGCATTGGTATATTTCATGCTCAATACGTTCAAGTGGCTTGATGACCTGGGTCGAGAAAGGCGCGACAAGGGCGACCTTAAAATTGAAAATCTGCTTGGTCATCTTGCCCGCTTGACCGTTGAGTATGAGAGGCCTGGACAGCCGCCAGCTCGGTTTTACTTGGCTGCTCCTAAGGAGGAAGAGGAGGTTGAGTAATGTAACCTCCTTGATGCGTCTTGTGTCATTTTACAATCCTTGAGTGATTGGAACGCGCAACATAACTACAGCAGTGGAAAGGTTATCAGCTCATGATAGGTATGGACGGAGGGCCATACAAAATCCACAGATCATTAATCTTTTGTTAATCACTAATAGTTCCATTAAGGAAGGATTCTGTAATCTAACTGAATATCTCCACGTGCGGTCTTGAATCGTGAAAGGCTTCAGGTCGTACCTTCCAGTATCCTCTAGGCTAGATTAAAATCGAATTATACTATTAAACCTATATCATAGATATGGAAGAGCAGATAAGAGCTCTTGTATACCAGCAAGAACTGTCGATAGTCATCCATCACATGGATTGATCACAGTCCTCTGGCGCGGTTGTAGATCTTCTCCATATCATTGCCCATACGCTTTTCAACCTCCGCCTCCACGAGGTCATCACGCTTGCCAATGGCCGCGTTAGACTCCTCCTTAGCCATTTCGACTGCGGCACGCAGGTCAGCATTGAACAAGATGGTACAATAGTAGCTGAAAGGAAAACAGAAAGAACATACCATGAGCAAAGACAGCAGCCTTCTTACCACTGAACATAGCATGAGGCACGTTGGTGCTGTTATCACTGTTGCAGTCGCCAACAGCAAAGACACCAGGCACACTAGTCCTCATGCCAGGGTTGGTAGTGGCATCGATCTTGTTACCGAGCATAGCCAGGCCCAGCTGCTTGGGAAGATCCGACCGCTGCTCACTGGGGTAGTTGGTGATGAAAGCATTACGATCAATGGACGAGCCATTGGCGAAATGAACACGGAAGATATCAATCTGCCTGGTACCATTCCTGTCCTTCACCTGGCCGCCGTCCTGGATCCGCTCGAAGGACGCGATTGTTTCGTTCTCCAGACGCACGTTGTACGCCTCCAGCTGCGCCTCCCAGTTTGGGTATTTCTTCGCCAATGCGGCCTCCTGGTCCGGCGTCTGCGTGCCGTTCACGAAGGCAATGATGTCCGTGTTCAGGGTGTATACTTCCAACACGCTGCCGACAACATCAGGGAGCGCACCCAGGATACCGAACGGCTGGTCCCGGTGCTCGTACCCGTCGCACCACGGGCACCAGTACACACCCTTACCCCAGGCTTCCTCGAGACCCGGTACATCGGGGAGGATATCCACGAGACCCGTGCCCAGGACGACTTTGCGGGCGGTGTACGCCTTGCCGTCGGCGTCTTGGGCGCGGAAGTACGAGGTGTTGGAGGCCTCGTCAGAGACAGCCTCGATGGTGTTGACTCTTTTGTCAATGAAGGTTGCGGTGTCGTACCGCGAGATCTGCTCTCGGGCCAGACCGCGGAATTCGCTGGGTACGGTACCTTTAGTTCACCGGTATGTTAGTCCCGGTCCCTGTGAATACTTTCGGGAAGAGGTTTTGATTGGAGTGTGGGTCTGTCCATACCATCATTGCCGATCACATCGTGCATGTTCCGGGTCGCAGCATTGCGATACTCATGGGAGTCGAAGAGGGCCGTCTTGCGCCTTACACGGGATAAACCGCTAAGCGCAGAGAGACCTGCGGGGCCACCTCCTACGACGATCACTTCATAGTCGGTTTGAGGGACGGATGCCGCGAGGGCAACGGTGAGGGAGGAGAAGAGAGTGTAGAAAAGAGACTTGGGAGCCATTTTGAACGATCAACACCCGAGGACAAGGAATGATAGACGGCAGAAAGAAGGGAGGGGATCCATGAATGGTTTAAGTACTGTCAGAACATCTGAGCAGGATTCAGCAGCGCAAGCCCACTGCCCAGCTGAGAAGGATCATCATGCATTGCATGCTGCCAAGAGCAGGAAGCCCACTGTATGGCTGAATACCTAGTGAGACGACGTTGTACAACCGGATTGCATGCCCATGCACTTCAGAAGATACTGGATTGCTGGAATATATTGAAGGAAGGGGTCGTGCATATGCATGATTTGTTGGTTCTGCATGTCGAGGGCTTCTGGTGGTTTGAACAGCCTCGTGAGTGGAGGATGCGGAATGGCTCGCGGTGACCCTTTAATCAAGAGAATGTAAACTGAGAATATTTTAGTCAAGATGTCTACGAGTGGAGAGTCCGTGAGCTGAGGGGAACTGAATCAGATTGAGAACAAGGAGGATCGGCAGGGTCGAGAATCAATAGTTCATGCATGAGAGCGGATCCTGATGCGCTAATTGTTGCATCCTTCGAGGAATTGGGATCTGGATTCCTTGATTGTCTTCGTTCTTGACCCGGGCTGAAAGACACTCGCGGTATGAAAACCAATTATTGGATTGTTACGTGTAGGAAGTAATCAATGTGTGCTATGCAGGGCGGAGGGTGTGATGGATGAGGAATTAGTTGCATGAGCTGAAGGTCCATTTAATATCACACCACGTGCCGAGAGGTTGCCCTAACTGTCTGTCACTGGTAAGGGATAAATTGATTAAATTGTAAAAAAGTATCAGCCCGAGACAGCAAAGGATTAATGCCCTCACTTCTTATATACACCGTTCCATCCGCCAAGCCCACTAACTGACAAAAATATAAACATCGAACCCCTGACTACAAGGGAAAGGTAAATAATGCGGGCCTTTATCATCTATCGACCTATCACAGGATAAAATGAGGGAAGGCGATATCCATGGCGTAAAAGGTGTGCTGTGGAGTTGTTCAGAGCGCCTTTCACGCCATCCAAGAAACCCGTATTGCCGTAGGCCTGAGAAACATCCCACATCATAACGCCTCCAAAACTCTCAAACGACTTGCTATATGCGATCACCGGTTCCAGCTGCGACGCTGGGATGTAACCCGTACTCGCGGCACCCGTGTTTGCTGGGACACCAAGCAAGACCTTAGCTTTCTTGTTCTGAGATACAGTTTTCACCCAGTTGTCCCATTGCTCAAAGTTGAAGCTGCTTTGCGTTTGTTGGCCCGCTGAGAAAGAGTTGACTCCGCACCAATTGTTGTAGAATTGAACGAATACTGCGTCAATGGATACAGGCCCGTTGAGTATATCCTTGTCCGCGGCATCTGGGTACGGACATTGTGGTGCAGCAGTTAGAAAGTATTGCTTGGATTTGTCCGCGTCCGACAATTCGCGAAGCCGGTTCGCGAATGGTGCCATATTCTTGACGGATGCCTCGAAATCGAAGTCGAATCCATCAATGGTCGCATCACCGAATGGTCGACGGATCGTTGTGGAATTAGCTCGGACTGCGTGGATATCAGTGCCATTGAGACGGTTGAGACGGTTGAGACGACCGTTCCGGTAGCGAGACATTCCGTTATGAGAGGAGGCATTCAACAATGGACCCTTGGTTGTGGGAGGACCAAACGTCTGCCAGAGCAGGTCTGCACCAGCCTTAGCGGCAGATTCGGATTCAAAGCCTCCCTCACTATAGGTAGCACCACCAATCGACAGAAGGATGGTCTTGCCCTTCTTTTGGCAGGTGTCGATATCCGCACTGGTGTGGTTAGCTTTGTCACACACACTAAATGAAGCTCAGATGATGATGTACGTACCCTATCTGGGGACATTTCAGGAGGTTTGTGCCATCGAAGGTGGTGCAATTATCATTTGCATTGGAAAAGTCTATCTCTGGCGCACCCCCTGAACCATTAACCATCATAAGAAATGCAAGTACGATGACCTGACAGCAGGTGAGCGATATTCATCTAGTTCTCTGGTAAGAGGAAGCCTCACATCGATCTTCTCATCTAGAACTAGTTAGTTTCTGCACTAAATAAACCCTCCATGCACCGGTCTTACCATTACAATAGTACCCAAGTGGCTGTTGTGCCAATTCTCCATTTCCTCTGAACGAGTTCTGACCTAAACCACAAGGCAGCGTAAGTCAAATCCAGCTCAGTGCTGCTTTGTTATACGCACCCCAGTATACAACGACGTTGGAGGTGGAAGAAAGATCGAGTTTGGCGTATGCTCCTCCTAAAGAGGCCACAGCAATTGCTAAGGTGAGAAGGCTCTTAGCGAAATACATGTTCTCGCTTTTGATTCTTTCTTTCTCCAACAAACAGAACGACCGAGTGACCGAACACACTGGCTTTTTGGCGCCACCTGGTTGTCGAATAGCTCACAGCGTAGAAAATAAACTAATTAGACGTGCGCGATCGCTGACTTTAACTCCCATACCCCGTGTTATGGCTGCCAAAGAATGAATAGCATTGCTGTGGATGGAGACCTTGAGCATTCCACCAGACTGCCATATTTTGACCAAAGTTTCCTCAATAATGGACAACCTTCGCACATAAAGTAATGATTCTCTCTGTATGTCGATTAGATGCCGCCTTTCCATTAATGGCCAGTTTGCTCGCGTGCCTTTCGAAGTCGTTATCAGGGAACTAGGGATATCGGGCTAAGGAATGTTTCCTCTCCTTTTGGAAAGATACGCTGGTGATGGCCCACATATCGGGAGCTCCTACATACCCCGACTAGATATTGAAAGAGTTAGCGATCTTTCCATCAAAACAAGCTGAGCTATTATAGTTGTTGTCTGACTATCTCGGCCAAGATAGTCGTTCGACAAGAGCAACCTCAAAATCATAGGTTACGAGCCCTAGCGTCATGCGAGTCATGCCTGCTTATAGTTCATACGACCCCCTGTGCGTCTGCAGCACGCACCCCAGGCGCCACTTGACCATCTGAAAATGCAGGAACGATATAGTCAGCTAAACCCGCCTGATTAGACAATACAGACTTTTCGTCGTGTCGGCCTACTGTTGTGAAGTGTCAAGCGAGCACGGCCAGTGGGGACTATTACATGTCGGGCCGTTGACCGCGTAATGCATCCCGCTGTCAGACGATACATTGACCCCAGAAGGATACACGCAATCAAATGAGCAGGCGAATGGACTTGAGTTCCGTATTAGATAAGTCTTTGTACCAAAACCTTTGGTCGAGCCGAGGAATGCTCATCAATGCCACCTTGCCGATGAGATATGTAAAGCATGCGACCAGTGGCCTCTCGCACACGGCTATTATCCCTTCCATGCTCCATTCTCAAGGAAGTGAATATAGGCTTAGGGTATACGTAAACTAGGAAATGGATATCTCATCTGAGAGGTAGGAAGGTTGTGCAACTCGTGTTGGGAGGAAAGGGTGAACTTTATATTGGAGTAGTATGTGCTTTGCGCAGCACATCTTCGATCAGTCGCGGATTCGTGCTTTGGATGTGCCACGATATACTGAAAAGTTCGCCTGTTCACTCAGAGGATTGACACCAGACTGACGACCAAGGACACCATAGCCCAGGCCAAGCCTACCGATGAACCCCTACAACTCGTGTAATAGCCTCATCATTGCTCATTGCGCTGTCAATCACCCCCGCCACCTTGAGGACATCCACTACACCCTCGATGGTCTTCCGGTTTACGCCTCTGGTGCCCTGGACGAACTTGACATCCTTTAGCCATTCCGTAGCATCCTCCTCTACATAAGTACATCCCAGCTCTCCAGTACCAAGTAGCCTCACAGCCTGCGCTGTATCGGCCTCGAAATCCTTGATACCTTGGTCCAAGAGCTTGAACAGTTGTTGCAGCTTACCATCAACCTCCGGGTCTGGGAATACAGCTGTTGACGCCACGATCATCCAAGACGGCCACGGTGTGTAGATTTCTCCAATTTTCTTGAGTGGCGGATGGGGCTTCTCAGCTGTCGGGTGGAAGTACGGCTTCGTTGTGAAATGTTCCCACATGAAGAACTCAGCAGTAGGTTCAGGCTTCTTCTCCGGGTGAGAGGGATCGTACCCAGTCACTCCGTTGCGCAGAGCCTGGAAGGGTCCCAATGGGACGCTAGTCAAGGAATCGGGTTTCCAGCCGTGCTTCTGAGCAAGGACAAACGACATGATGTGAGAGCCACTGGAGATCTATTAGCACATGCATCTGTCCCTTTCCAATGTTCGTCCTCAAGTATTCGAAACACGGCAATCACGCATACCTTCCCAGTCGACTAACACCGACCCGCTTATCCTTCAGGTCGACAACATC